>NW_016805277.1:6850-64256 GCF_001698545.2 Rhinopithecus bieti | reverse complement strand
AAAAAAAAAAAAAAAAAAAAAAAAAAAAAGCCTTTAGGAGCAGGCTTTTTCAAGCAGAATGCAGACAACTTGAACAGACAATGCATAGCCACATAACATGGACAAGAACTAGTGTCTACTGAGCACTTACCATGTGCCTAGCACTGTGCAGATGTTGCACACAGTGTCTCATTTCCTCCTCACACCAGCTCCACAGGGTGTGTGCTGTTACACTCCTTATTGTGCCAAGGGCAATGGAAGCTCAGACAGGTGAAGTCAGATGCCAGAGGCCATTGAGTGGTGGCATCGAGTTTTGAACATAAGTCTGATTCAAGAGGCATCGAGTTTTGAACCTAAGTCTGATTCAAGAGGCCGAGTTCATAACCACTAGGCAATTCTGTCTCCCTGTATACAGGGCAATACAAACTGCCACACACCTGCTCGATGGAATGGGATGGAGGAGGGTGATATCAAAGAAAATTGCAGTGAGGACCTTGGGCTGTTGGAGGGATTGTGTAGAAAGCTATATGGACAAGCACACCAACAAAAGTCATCACTGAAGCCACACCCCACCCTCAGGAGTTTGCTCTCTCTGGAGGCGGCATCCAGTAGAGCTAGCGGCCTTAGCTGTCCAGAGGTGGAGAGCAATGCCACCTGTTGGTTGAAAAGGGTATGGTCGCACAACTTCTACTGATCCGTCACCCACGAAGGGTTTTTTAAATTGGCTACAGGACCCACATCACTGGGCTATATGTGTAAGATTGTGGGAAGAGGAGTAGGATGAGAGGTGAGGGGAATGCAGGAGAACTTGGAAGCACAGCTCTGCTGCGCAGAACCAAGAGGTATGGGACGCTGACGCTGTGACGTAGGTGTGCCCTGCACTCAGCCGCTGCTCTGTGCCCTCTCGCTCTGAGGAGGCCCTCCTCTTCCCCGGCCCTGGTGAGCGTTCTGATGCGGACTGGAAACCCTGTTCATGTCTGTTCCTACATTGTGAGAAGATGCTTGAGTTGGAGCCTGGGCCGCCCATTTCTGTCCTTTCTCGTGGGTGCCTGAAGATCTGTGAAAATAAACTGAAGGAGTGTGGAAGAAGTGAGGGATCTGGATTGACCTGCGAAGCTTAGAGAGGTTCCATCAAAGAGGCAAGGCCTAAGCAAGCAAGGACTTGGAAAAGCAAAATGGTATTTCTGCACACCTGTGAAATGATGTACGTACAAGCTATTTGCTGCGGTGTTATTTGAAATGTAAAAGTTGGGAATGACTCATGTGTCCATCAGTAGAGGGGTGGTAGAATAAAGTATGTTACATCCATATAAAGGAATGCTGTGTAACTGTAAAAAATGAGCAGGCTCTTTATGTGTTAATAAGGAAAAGTCTCCAAGGTGTATTGAAAAAGCAACAACACAGTCAGTTTCTCTCCACCTCGATTCCAAAGAGGTGGCTTTTGCTGCTTGTTTTACAGGGGGAGAGGTCACAGTATAGTTGGTAAGGTCCCTTGATCTTCTGCCTATACCCTGCCTCCATCATCTGGCACTGTCTCAGGCCTAGCCCAGTCTGTCCATATGAGCAGCTATGGCACTGCACTTGGGGTGCAGAGAATGGGGTTGGGACCATGCCTCAGTTTCCATGGAACTCAGCTTCCTGTCATGACATAGGGCATGGTGGGCGGAGCCTCCTAGGCTATTGCCCCTGATCCCCAGCTCTCATAACTAGGCTGTGTTTATCCATTTGTGAAATGAGAGGGTTGGGCAAGGTGACCTGCTGGAGGCCTTCCAGAATTTGGTCTCTACAGCCTTGGTGTTGAACAGTTTGGAAAGCTTATGACACTTCTCAGAGAATGGGGTCCAGTGATATTCCAGTGAGTGTGGCCTCCCCTTCTTTCTGTTATAGTAAGAATGACCTCTCTCTGAGCTTAGCTAGGGACAGTGTAGCTCCATGGAGACAGTATTAGACTGGGGAGGGAGGGGGTTCTAGGCTGTGACTTTGCCCCTTTGGGACCTCAGTGTCTTTATCTGAGTCACCAGGAGGTGGGTGGACAGGGCCCTCTCCAGCCTTGCCTTTGTAAGAGGCATCCCTGGTTCTATGGTGGCAGATGCAGAGGCCAGGTCCTCTAGCTCAACTGATCTCCGCCAGCCTCTCTCCCCTTGGCCTCCCAAATGAGTTTGCTAACACATCTCGTGGGAATGAGCTGGAGCTCTGTATCTGTGCAAGTGTCCTGCTGATTACTCAGTAAGCAGTTCATAAAGGGAGGATAGGAGATGCACCAGGGATGCACTGCAATTGAAACTTTAACATTATCTCCAGGGAGTTAGTGTATAAATAAATAAAAATAGCAGGCTGGAGAGAAGCCAGGTGTCATACATCTTTGAATTGATCTCTGTTTCTAGACCACACCATATTCTATTATGAGTTAATATTTTTTAAGAGCCTGACAGAATCTCAGAGATCCTACGGCAAAATCTCATTAGTTTTGCAGGAGTTCAAATCATTTATTTATTTCATGTAGACCAGAGATGTTGTGATATTTTGCTTTGGCATTTTGTCCTCTTGAGGACCTCAGCGGATGGGTGTGGTTGTTGTCTGAGGGCCATTGACGGGCTGGCTGTCTCCCAACCAGCGGGCCCAGGTGCTGGGGAGCTTCTAGAAGCTGATATGCAGCTATGATCCCAGATGGGACTTGGGCTAAACTTCCTCATCAGGCACAGCACTGAAAAGCAGTGAGGGAGGAGGAAGTAAAGGTGTCCCATGAACTTACAGGTAACGTCTTTATTTGGAGTGTTTCCAAGCCCGGCATTCACTCTGGAAATCATTTGCCACTTCCAGGGAGCTGTTTGAACAGCCACGAGGTGGAGCTCAATGCCTGCCTCCCAAGGGCTCCTCTTCATTCCTGGAAGCCTTTTCCAGAGGGGGAGGGTTGGGAGGTGGGTGCAAAAGACTTGGAAAGAAAAGTGCCCAGAGGGCAGCTCACCACCCTCCCTGGTCCCTCCCTGGTCCCTGTTCCTTGACAGGGATTGTAGAATCTCTGCCTTGAAGAGAAATCTCCTCTCCTTGACACTCAAATCAGACCCCTTCTGCTCTGCCAGGTTAGCAGGGGTTTCCTTTTTTCCTTCTGTCCTTCCTTCCTTCTGTAAACTGAAGCTTGAAGTGGGTGCCTCATTCTGAGAGCTGATCTGGGGCAGTGTCCAGCTCCCAAGTCTACAATTTCTCCTAGTGTGAGTTTCTCTGTGTTGAGATGGCTTTGGTATTTTCCTCAATGGATTGCTGCATTGCATGATTCCACGAGGCATTTTTTTTTTTTTTTTGGCAAATGGTGCTCCCTGAAGTAATGTAAATATGGCAGTTATTGTATCCTGCCAAATGGAGAACTCTGTACTTAGCAGATACTCTAAATATGTAAAGAAAGAAAATTATTGCTATTAAAAAAGACCTGCTTCCTATTAAAAAAGCAGTATAAGCATAGGAATAAAAATCAGACATATGAAAATAAGTATAATTAAAAGAAAGTCAGGCCAAGTGCAGTGGCTCATGCCTGTAATCCCAGCACTTTGGGAGGCCAAGGTGGGAGGATTGCTTGAGCCCAGGAGTTCCAGAAAAGAAAGAAAGTCTCCCTCTGCTGACTTCAGCTCTTTTCCCTGGAGGCAACCAGTTACTTGGGGGCTCCTCCAGAAATATATATGCTGGAATGTGCATAGAACTGTGGGTGCTTTTTTAATTTTTAATTTATTTATTTTGAGACAGAGTCTCACTTTGTCACCTAGGCTGGAGTGCAATGGCGCGATCTCGGCTCACTGCAACCACTGCCTCCTGGGTTCAAGCAATTCTCCTGCCTCAGCCTCCTGAGTAGCTAGATTACAGGTGCCTGCCACCACACCCAGATAATTGTTGTATTTTTAGTAGAGGTTTCACTATGTTGGCCAGGCTGGTTTCAAACTCATGACCTCAGTTGATCCACCTGTTTCAGCCTCCCAAAGTGCTGGGATTACAGGCATGAGTCACCGCGCCTGGCCTTATTAACATTCTACTTTAGCATTCCACATTTGTTACAATTAATGAATCAATACTGATAAATTATTATTATTATTATTATTGTTATTTTTTTTGAGGTGGAGTCTCGCTCTGTCACCCAGGTTGGAGTGCAGTTGCATGATCTCGGCTCACTGCAACCCCTGCCTCCTGGGTTCAAGCGATTCTTGTGCCTCAGCCTCCCACGTAGCTGAGATTACAGGCATCTGCCACCATGCCTAGCTAATTTTTGTATTTTTAGTAGAGACAGGGTTTCTCCATGTTGATTAGGCTGGTCTCAAACTCCTGACCTCAGGTGATCTGCCCACCTTGGCCTCCCAAAGTGCTGGGATTATAGGTGTGAGCCACTGTGCCCAGCTACAACGTTATTATTAACCAAACTCCATGGTTATTCCCATTTCTTTAGTTGTCACTAACGTCACTTTTCTGTTCTAGGATCCCATCCTGGAACCACATTGTGTTTAGTCATCATGTCTCCTCAGGCTCCTCTTGGCTGTCGAAGTTTCTGACTTTCTCTGTTTTTGATGACTGTGACAGTTTTGAGAAGTACTGGTCAGGTATTTTGTAGGATGCTATAAATGGGCATTTGAAATGATAATACATTGTGTCAAACGATCCTACAGAATGCCTGGACCAACACTACCTTTAGATCTCAGGATTCCCTAGCTGGGTTTTTGTGTGCAATCAGTAGGTGACTGGAATAATAAAGAATAGAGCCTAGAGTTCCATGTTATCTGGGGAAATTGGTCAGAGGACATTTATTTGGGAGCAGCCCATCTGGGTGGGTCAACTGAAAGCTTCTTGAAGAGGAGGAGGAACATTTCCTACCTCAACATCAGTCTGACCTACAGACTCATGGCTCTTCTCATTAGCTGAGCCCATGCTTTGGAGAAGAGTAGGGGAGCAAGATGTTGGGGCAAAGAGAATTCATCTGGAGCCTGGCAGCTTTGGCTTGACGCCTCACTTTGGCATCTGTTAGCTATGTGGTTCTTCAGCCCCTCCGAGCTTTAGGTTCCTCATCTGCAAAATAGGGACAAGCATTCCTATTATCTGGAAAGTTGGAGGACTTCATTAAATGTCACATACTTCAGACTGGGCCTGGCATATTTTAGCAACTCTAGAAATGATAGTTTTGATGATGATGATGATTGGCCCAGAAAGGAATTCCAGGCCCAGAGAAGGCAAGAGGTCTTTGCTTTTAGAAGCTGCTTATTCTTCATCGAGCTGGAAACACTGCCTTTCCTATCTGGGAGAGCATATCTGGAGAATGGACTTTTGGGATAAATATGCTCTTTTAGGACAAGTATATTAAACTCACTTCCACTGAGTGGCTTCTTCAGAAACCTGCCTGTATTAGTCTCTTCTCAAGCTGCTAATAAAGACATACCCGAGACTGGGTAATTTATAAAGAAAAAGAGGTTTAATGGACTCACAGTTCCACATGGCTAGGGAGGCCTCACAATCATGGAGGAAGGTGAAGAAGGATCAAAGGCACATCTTATATGGCAGCAGGCAAGAGAGGGTGTACAGAGAACTGCCATTTATAAAACCATCAGATCTCATGAGACTTATCCACTATCACGAGAACAGCAAGGGAAAAATCCGCCCCCCATGATTTAATTACCTCCCACCAGGTCCCTCTCACAACACGTGAGGATTATGAGAACTACAATTCAAGATGAGATTTGGGTGGGTACACAGCCAAACCATATCATTGCCTTTCACCTTATTTTTGAAGACTGCAGTGGAGGCTTGTTTGTGAAACTACAATGCATCAATTTCTTTGATTTCCAGGCACTTGAATTTAAAAAAACTTTCTGAGTATATTGAATTTTTTCAAAAATGAACGTTTTGGTGTTCTAAAAAACGGGCTGATTCTACTAGAACGGGGTAGAAAATGGGAACTGCTCAATTACTCATGAAAATCTTCTGCCAACAGTTTCTGAACTCGAAGGAACAACCTTGCGATGTGGAGAAAATTGATCCAACGTTTTTTCCGGGGATTAAAAATGAGTCGGAAATTGCCAGGACTTGGGAGAAAAAGGCTCTTGTTGAGTTCCCCTTTGAATCACCGAGTCCCTTTGGTCAGAGTGCTAAGTGTTGAGATGCAGCGTCCTTACTGCCTAGAAACCCAACAAAGACTGGCTTGGTGGCTGCTTTCAGGTTTTGGTTCTATGTAGAATTTTAACCATGAAAAGATACAAAGATTGGTTTCTTCTGAGTCCTTAGCTGAACACCATAAAGAGGGACAATTAGAGGGGCGCTAGGCTACTGTCTCTCACCAGCTGTGCTGCTGCTGTTTGGAATCTTGGGACCCCAGGAGCCACATGGGGTACACTATCCCAGCCCCCTCCATTCCCAGTGCTCAGACCCGCACCACAGACTCAACCCTCCAGGGGCGGCACTTGCTGGGTGCTGGGGAGGCTGCCTGCTGCGGTGGAGAGAGGATGGAGCTTTACTTAGCTTTGTAGCCTGGTGTGTCACTGACTTGTTGGGTGTCCTAATCTGTAAAATGGAATAATAATGCCTGGATTGGAGGTCCATTATTAGAATGAGGTGAGATAATCGTGGATACTGTTGGCATAGAGTATGAAGGCAATAACGGTAGCCATTTATATAATATAGTTGTTCTCTCCATTGCACCCACCCTTGATTTATAGTGCAGATATCCTTCTGCCCATCTTTCAAAGCTCCGCCTCTACCCACTACCCCAGACCATTCCCAGCTCCCTATACTCTGCTCTGACTGAACAGGTCTCCATGGTTTCCCCTGTTCACCTGCTGGTTACACATGTGAATAAGGGACTGGTGCCCCTGACCTTGAGCAAACTTCTCGATCTTCCTTAGAAATGGAAAGGGATTGTGACATCTCCCCGCTAGGGATCACTGCAAAGGAAAAATTAGACAATGGAAACCAAGTACCTAGCACAGGACCTTGCCCCTGGTAGATGCTGAATAAAACCCCCTTCCTCCGCCTCCCCCTAGAATGTGAGCCAGAAAGGACATCTGAACAGACAAAGCAGCTCCCACAAAAGCCATGCACTGCCTATACGCATAACTCAGGAGGTTCTCTCAGCAGCTCACCTGGTTTGTGGTGTGCAGCAGAGTGGGCATGTGTCTAGACTTTGCACTAACACTACTAGGTTCAAATTCTTTGTCTGCCACTTTCACCAAAAAGTTATACATTTCTCTAAGCCCTAGATTACTCTTCTAAAAAATGATTGTAAAAAAAACTACCTAACATTTAAATGATTCCAGGATTAAATGTCAGAAAGCATGTAAAACAGCCCATAATCAAAACTCAGCAAATTATTATTGGTGTTCAACAAATATTTGAATAAATATTTCTATAGTTTTCACATGAATAGTTTCACTAGCTGTATATACTTAGTAAAATTGTGTATATAATATACATAATTGTATCCCGACCTTTGAGTATTCAGTTTCCTTTTATTTTTATTTGTTTATTTTTACCTGTGGTAAATGACGCTTCAGTGAACATCTCCATGCAGATATCAGTTTCTTCCACTGAAATTCTTCCCTTAGGATAGACTCCTAGAAATGGGATTGTTCACTTAAATGACTTATTCAGCAATTCCTGAAGATATTTCTATAATACCACGCTGGAAAGAGTTGCTGCAGAGAGATATTTGATAACACAAAACACCCAGAAAGGGTTCTGTTATGCTCAGCAATCACTCTTAATGGAGATCCTTCTTCCATGCTAGCTTTTTATTTTCCTCTATTAGGTTCAAATCCATGGCTTTAAACCTTGTTACATTATGTGATTATTTCAATTTTGAATCCAGTGGGGGCTGTTATTCATAGTTACTTGTTTTTTAAAGCCTTGTTAATGATAAAGTTGATGTAATTATAAAGTTATTTATTTTTTGCAATGGGGCTTTATACATCTTTTCTTTTTTGTCTTTATTTATTAGAGAGAGGGCTGTACGAGGCAAAGCGAGATCCAGGGGCTAACCCATGCGGTCTTAATCCCGTCACTCCATTTCTCTGCTCTGATTCCTTCTGTGTGTTGGCTTTGGTCTCAGGCAGGTTTTCTTCACAGGACCTCAACACAAACTTTTGGCCCTCTGAGTCCAAGTCTTTAAGCTTGGGGACCCAAAGAGAAAAGAGCCCTCTTTTTCCAGCTTCCACCTAGTAAATCTTGTGAAGTCTCTGATTGGCTTTCTTGGGTCAGGTGTCCATACCTGAGCCAATCAATGGGCTGGGGGAAGGATCCTGGGCTCTGATTGGTCAACCTGGGTCATGTGCACGCAAGCCCTATGGCTAGCATCAGAAGGCATGGAATCGTGATTTACAGCTCCCTTGGGCTTCACGGGGAGGAGAGGCATGCTGGATGAAGAGGAGGGTCAGTTACATAGCTTCTCTGGACGTCAACGTCCCTTTCTGTGAAACGGAGATTACAGCAGTGCCTACTTCCCAGGCTGGTTGTGCAGGTTACATAAAACAATGTGCTTGTCACTCTGCCTGGCATGGAGTAAGTTTCATTAACTGTTAGTTTTGAGGACAGCCACAATAGTCACACCTACTAGGGTTAAGTAAATCTGATTAATATGAAGGCATTTTACCTGGTCATGGTAGCCCTATAGCCCTGTAGCTTTTGAAATGGGAGGAGTGTTACCAAGTGGCATTCCACATGTCTTCCTGGAAATGTTGGAAAATCCCTAATCCTCCCTGTGCACTGTGCCTGGTGCAAGGCAAGAGCTGCTTTCCCTTCTTTCATTTTTATATTTTCCTAGTCTTCAGGCCCCTCCTGATCTCAGCCCTGTGGCTACTTTTTTACCCACCTGTAATTATCAGCAGCTACCGATTACCCAGCTACCCAATTGTGGGGAAATAAGGGAAACTGTGGATTCCTGGGGCTCCTTGACTCCCTCCCAGAGGTGCGTGCCCAATCAGAGGGTAGCAGGAATGGGCGAAATCCTTCCCTCGGGCACCTAAGGAGGTGACTGTTGACTGTATTTTCTGCCTTCGAGAGGAGTGCCAGCTTTGAGGGTGGTGTGTTGTGTTCTCAGATTCAATGCAGGGCAGCCCACGTGACTCAGTTGCTCTCACGGTGCAGCAAGATCTAAGATCGAAAATGATCTTTCTCCCTTTCCTATTTTAACATCTCTGAAATCAAAATATGCCTTCTAGTAAATGTGTGTATCGTAGGTAGTGGATTACCAGCCCTCCGCAGCCCCACGCCTACCTCCGTCTTATATTAAATTGATGCTGCTTCTTACCATCAATGGTGTCATAAAACTGAGAAATATAGTAATGTGCGTTCTAAGGGACTGTAGGCAGTCAGGGACTGTGCTAAGCATTTATGTGCATGATTAGGTTTAGTCCTTCTAACTACCCTACGAGATAGGCCCAGTTATTATCCTCATTTAAGTACTAGAGAAACAGTCTCCAAGCGAGACTTTGACCAAAGTTGCGTGGTTTGTAAGTGGCCAAGCCAGGATTCAGACCTAGGCAGCTCTTTCTGATTCTGGAGCTGTGCTCTTATCCGATACATTATAGTTTCTTTGTTAGTTCCGAGGGTTAGATTTTGCAGCGAGGAAGCATTCTACTTTGGTTTTTATGATCAATAACTGGGCTAAAAGGGGAAGCCCCTCTGTTCCACCTTGCCTTCCCCTCCGCAGGGCACCCACCGCAGGCTGCAAGCGGCACGCAAGTTGCAAAGGCACCACAAGATGGCGCTTTCGATCTTTCTCCTCAGTGTGAGCTCTGGGCCCGGACTGCCTTTCCCTGCTCTTTGTGTTAATCCACAGAGATGTGTTCAGTGGAGCTGCTGATTAACGGTTTTCCGCAGAATTAAATTTAGCCTTGCAGACTGTTGGAAAAGGCCATCTCAACTAAAAATACAAAAATTAGCCAGGTGTGGTGACATGCACCTGTAATCCCAGCTATCTGGGAGGCTGAGGCAGGAGAATCACTTGAACCCGAGAGTCCAAGGTTGCAGTGAGCTGAGATCGCACCATTGCCTTCCAGCCTGGGCGACAGAGCAAGACTTTTTCTCAGGACAAAAAAAAAAAAAAAAAAAAAAAAAAGTAAAGTTATTCTAGGTAGGTTAATCCAGGTTTTATAGGATATAAAACTAAAGTTTCGCTTGGACATTTTAAAGGCAGATGATAATAATAATAGTAATAATAATAACACACAACTACCATTTATTTACTGCCTCCTTTCTGTGTTGAGACATTTGGCTCATTTAATACTCACTATAGTTGTAAAGATGGGACTGGGAGAAATTATTTTGCCCACAGGCCCCTAGACTTTGAAGGAGAGGGTTGAGGACAGCTCTGCAGACACCTGGGGGTGGACATTGGGCTGGGGGGTCTGGGTCCCTTTGTGTATCTGTTCCCATGAAAAGCCATTAGAATAGGTTTCCAGGGAAGTGCAGAAAACCCCTAGCATCTGGAGTGGGTGGGCATCCAGGTAAGACAGTGGCAGCTGGACATTTCCTAAAGCCCCAGGAATAATGCTCTGGCCCTGGGCTAAACAGAGAGGGAAATTGAGGTGGTAAACCTGAAGGGTTCAGGAGCCACCCGAGAGCTACCTGACTCCAGGTGGCTCAGAGAGGCTGTTACACCAGCAGGGACCCCTTGGTCTGCATCTTACGTCTCTGCCCTCCCTCTCTTGCCCCCCAGCTCCTTCAGGCTCAAGAAAGGGAGCAAGTGAGCAGCCTTCTGGTGAGCTAACACTGCAGACTTGACTGAAACCTGGGGAGGGAGCTGCTGCGCCTGTGGGTCTGGAAGGATCCCCCAGCCTTCTCAGTGTGCTTCAGCCTTCCGCAGCCTCGTTGAATTGGAATAGGATGTCGAAAGCCCATATCCCATTACCACTCCTCTGAAGTAGCTAATCCCTCACTTAAAGCACATGCCAACCACATTGTCAAGGATAGGTTTGCCTCAGTCCTCTTGGAAGTGCAGCTGCCTGGCTGACTTTTGTTTTCTTGAAACCAGAACCTGATGCTTAAATTGTCTGGGGAATCTCATATGGGCAGACATATGGAGAGAGGACAGTGTTTTTCATGTAGTTCTTCATTGAACAGATGAGTCTCCAAAATACCTGGTGCCTCCCAGCGAACAATCTGACAGCATCAGATCCACCCTTTGTCTAGCAGGGAAGGCAGGCCAGGCTGGAACAGGGGATTATAGGGTACTCTATGGCGTTAAAGAGTTAGCATAACTTCTAAAGGGCCCAAACTCACTTAGGAGTTGGTGATGCAAGGGGAGAGGTTGACTGATCATTCCTTAGACGTCGTATATACTTTTCTGCTAGGCCCTGTAAGTGGAGTGATTTACAGTATATCAGCCATACTCGGACTCTTTTGAGAGTGAAAGGGAACATTCTTCGTAATTGCATTGGGTCAGTTATCATAAACCAGGACTGTCTCAGGCCAACCAGAATATATGGTCATCCAACCTAGGAGTGTCCAAAACTTTTAACACTGCCCAGGACAATTTAGCTTCTCTAAACCTTAAGTTCTTCATCTGTAAAGCAGGACTAATAGTGGAGTTTGGTGAGACAGTGCAGTTGTTGCTATTGTGTTGGTTAAACTTTGCTCCCCTCAAAATATGTGGAATCAGCAGGATGGGTACCCTAGTACCTATAAATGAATTGAAGGATATGCTTTGTCTCATAATTTTCTTGGCTTATGAAATTTTTTTTTGGCTGTACCAATGTGAATACTTAACTCCAGTCTATCTTTGCAGGCCATTATTTCAGGGGAAAAAAGCCTTTGTGATTTAGAAATGATTCTTGTGTGAGGGCTGCCTTTAAGTAACAATGGGTTGAAAGAAAGAGCTTGTTGCTTCACCATCCCGTTGCTCTGGGGGAATAACTTTGAATATTAGATCAGAGTCTCATCTGCATCTAATTAGACATGCCTACCACTCATCCCGGAATATCAACCCTGTCCTCATTGTGAAGTGAGGCAGATTATTTGAAATTCAGCTTTGAATTGATTTTTTACCCAACAGAAGGTCATTTTGCTTCTGACCAAAACGTTGAGTTGAACTTGACAACATCATAGTCATTTTGCTTCTTTACTGTATTTGGTGTTGGGGGAAACTAACTCTGCTGTTCCTCTACTCAAGTGGAATTTGTGTCTACCAAATGGGAGCTGGAGCAGCCGTTTCACAGCTCCGGAGCTCCCTTTCTGGATCAGGGGGAGATGCCCTAGAATAGCATGTGATTTCTGCAGGCGTCTGCCTGTAGGAGACAGAACTAGACACCGGCAAAACAAACCTGGCTGAGGCTGGTTGTTCGTGTGGCCCAGGTTAACTGGATGATTATTCCCCATTTGATAAACGGGGTCAGCCCCGAGGCGGAGCACGAGAGCACAGTGGAGCACCCTGTGGGCTGGGGTGGACAGGAACTGTAAGACACTGCCTACTTCGGAGAGCAGACAGTCTCCTTCGAGCCAGACACATGTGGGTTTGAATCCTGTCTCTTTCACCTGCTAGCTGTGTGAATATGAGTGATGTGTTCACCTCACTGAGCCTTGGTTTCCTCATCTGTGAAACGGAGCTTCAATAGAACACCTCCGTTGTGGTCGCTACCAGGATTCAATGAGATAGGGTATGTAAGGCCCTCCACACAGGGTCTGGTTCACAGTAGGTAATAATTACACTTGTCCTTGTCGCCCTCCTCATGCAGCCTCGGGGAACTTGGAGAGCCCTTGGCTGAGACACGCGGACTCTCGGCTGCCCTCTGGTGGTGAGGCTCAGTGCGGACTTGCGTGGAGGAAGCTGGGAAATGTTACTTTGAAAGCAAGAAAATAGCTTAGGGTTTTAGTGTTTTCTTGAAGACCTCCAAGAATATCCATGTAACTTTTCAAAAACAGAAGGAGAAGAAAACACCCCAGGGGCTCTAAAAGCAGCACAGTGTCTTCTTTGTGTGGGAGGTTGAGCAGGAAAGGTTGTGTGGGCTTCTTTGCCTTTGAGGTTCCGGAGGCCCCCATCACGGTGTCCTTGCAGGACAGGCAGGAGAGAAGGGAGCTGGGTGAGAGGGGAGTGGGGACTGAGGCTGGGGCTGAGCTCTGTGGACATGCATCTGGGGCATGGCAGATGCTCCCGGGCCTCCTCTGAATCCCCCAGGGTTCTCTACTTCTCTGCCCGTGGTGCTCTGCTGCAGTTAGTCCGTCTCATTGCATATGAGCATGGCGGCGACGGGCCATGTGAGAGCCAGGATGGAATCAGCACCTTTTTTTTTTCTTGCCTGATAATGACTTGCAATCTACCATGAGCCTTCCCAGGACTGACAGAGGTCTTGATCAGGGGTCTCCTCCTCTGAGCCTGGGTGAGGCACCCGCCCCTTTGGGGCTGCCCCAGAGCCTGCCATGAGTCTGTCTGGCAGTCAGACCAACAGCAGTTTCAGGCAGCTTCTTTGCCTCCCTGTAGACTGAGTTTCTGGAGGGGCCATCTCCAGCATCCAGCGCAGAGCAGATGTTTAATCATGCAACAGTAGCTGGGTGCATGAATGGTTGAACTCTGTCCTTGAGGGTAAAGGAGCACAGCCAATCATACCTCTGTTCCCCATGGTGCCCAGCACAGAGTTTTGCACATAGCAGTAGCTCAGGAATGCGTGAAGAAAGCGTGTTCTCAGGTATCTCCCTATGATCCTAGTATTAATTCAACTGTGTTTGAGTACCTCGTAAGTGCTATCATAGATTCTGGGAGGTTTTTACAAAGCAGCATATGACACAGTTCCTGGTTTCTAAGAAGGGCTTCTTCTTAGATGTTCAGGTTAAAATAAAACTGTTAAATTGTAGTGCAAATTATGTAATAATTCAGGACCAAAATGAGTCACCCATATGGGTATTAGAGTTGATACTGGAGGCAGGGTTGGGCCCCATGGGCTTGCGACATGTGAGTTGCACAGAGCACGTCTGGTAAGGGCTCCATGCTTGGTTTAATGCCCTCCTGTTGCCGTCTAGAAATTCTTAATAATTTTTGAATAGGGGGCCTGCATCTTTTTTTTTTTTTTTCTTTCACCTAGCCTTGCAAATTATGTAGTCAGTCCAGGGTGACCAGGAGAAGCTCTGAGTGGAGGACATCTGAGAGCGGTCAGGTGAGATGGAGGAGTTGAGTTGCAGGGCTGGGCTGGAGCTCTCTGAGAACATGGCCATGCTGGTGTCAGCCCACTGCAGCACCAGGGCCTGCTCAGGACGAGCCTGTGGGAAGTCAGGGGCAATGGCATTTGGATCCAAAACAAGCCTAACTGTGAGGAAGCAGTGGCTCCAGAGGAGGTGGGGCCTGTATGTGGGCCGGGTCTGCACTATGTGCAGAGGAGAAGCTCACTCTTACCAAGGGAAGCCCATGAGAGCCACCAGTGCAGAGCCCACGCTGAAAGGCCACCTGGCCTCACTTTGCTGCACTAGGATTACTCTCTTTCCTGGAAGCTGGCAGGTGGACACCTCATAGGGACACTGGGAGGCCCAGAGGAGAAGAGGTCCAGGAAACAGGTCTGTAACCCCGGGAAAGAAGATTCTTCTCTGGAACCTCGCACAGTTCCAGGCGCCTGTGGGTCCTCCTTTGGTGTTTGGTGAGGTGTTTGGGCTCAGAATCTATTCTTAGTGGTCAGGCTAATCCCTGTCTGCTGGAGGAAAGGGCCCAAGCTCTCCCTGGAAGCATAGCCCAGCCTCTGTTCTCCCGGGACCCCATCTCTGTAGGGAATGGAGACATTTACACGCAGACTCTCCACCCTGCCTGCGCTTTGACCAGCTGAGGCTTGACTTCCGGGACTTCCTCTGCTCTCCTAAGCGAAGTGCTTCACTTGTCTGGGCACCGGTCACAAAGCGCATTGTGGTAGTGCAGATAGAGCATGTGGGGCCAGTGCTTGAGTGAGTGCCTGGATCAGTGGCTGGACCGGTATGAGGTGACACTGTTACTGTTAGTAATGATCCAATCCGTGACTTGGGATGTCAGAGAAGGGAGGGACCATCCGGGCCAGCAGAGTTAGAGGACGGTGGCCTAGCACTAGAGCCACAGGCAGGACAAGGACAGCCCCAGCAAGGACAGGGAGTGTGTATGGCTTGTTTACATGCGGCACCCCATGGCCCGTGCTGTCTTGGAGTGGCTTTTGCTCTTGGCAGCCGGGGCTCTTCAGCCAGCTTTGTACACTACCCTTCCCACCTGAGGCTCCACTGGTGTTGCTCTGAGGCCGGGTAGGGTTCGGGGCTCCCAGAAAGAGGCCCGGCCTCTGCTCTGCCCTGCCCTGGTATGCACTGTCTTCTGGGGCTCTCGCACTCTGTTCTGTCTGTTGGTCTCGGGGTTTCCCTGTCCAGTCTACCTTCTCTCTCTTAACGAAGGGAAAGGCAGGGCTGCCCCAGAGCGTTCATGGTCTCCAGCTCACTGTGGCCTCAGCCGGCCCCTCCTACACCCCTCAGCGGAAAGGCTGCCAGGCCCAGCCATTGGAGGGTGTGATGAGTGGTAGCTTTGTGGCTTTGGGCAACTTTCTCAACTGCTCTGATCTTCAGCTTCCTCAGGAATACATGTGGTGTAATTTGGAGGTGCCGGGAGGAAATAAGATGCTGATAAACGCGTTTGCGGTAGCACCTTGCCAGGGACATGCTGGGACAGGGTACTTGCTGGGTGTCCTTGTGAGTGTGTGCAGAACCAGCGTGTCAGGGAGCTGTCCGGGAAGGTGAAGGGGACATGGGTGACTGGCTCCCAATTGCTAGTGTAGCAGACAGGGTGGAGGCAAGTCCCCATGAGCAGTCCTTCTGGGTGTGGAGAACCCAGTGAGGGCAGAGAGGCCTGTTTCAGGGCCTGGTTGACTTTAGGATACAGTGAGATGCAGCACTGTGGGTAGCTGGTACAAAGTGCAAAGTAGCTGGCCTGGTGTTGTGCTTATTAAAACAGCCTCTGGCTGGGCATGGTGGCTCAAGCCTGTAATCCCAGCACTTTGGGAGACTGAGGTGGAAGGAGGATCACTTGAGTCCAGGAGTTTCAGACTGGTCTGGGCAACATAGGGAGATCCCATCTTGCCAGGCATGGTGGTATGTGCCTGTAGTCCCAGCTACTTGGGAGGCTGAGGCAGTAGGATCCCTTAAGGTCAGGAGTTCGAGGCTGCAGTGAACCATGATTGTGCCACTGCACTCCAGCCTGGGTGACAGAGTGAGACCCTGTCTCAGGAAAAAAAAAAAAAAAAAAGGTCTTCCATTACCACATGCTCACCACGACCTGGTATCCTGCTAAGTGCTTTACATGGGCTTACCTCATGCAGTCCCTAGAAGCACCATGAGGTGTGTCCACCTGTCCACCTGGCAGGAGCAGGAACAGCTCCAGTATCTCCTAGGTGTGGCTCCCAGATGCCCAGCTCCAGAGTCCCACAGCCTCCCAGGTGGGCATTTCCCACCTCCTCAAGTCCCCCTAGCATCTTGGGGCCCTGGACCCCAGGGCATCTTGACTGGCCCCATCTACTATCTTCTCTAAATGGGAGAATATGAGTGATGCGATACCTCACTGAGCCTTGGTTTTCTCATCTGTAAAACGGAGCTTCAGTAGGACCACCCCCGTTGTGGTCATTACTAGGATTCAAAGAGATAGGGCATGTAAGGCTCTCCACACAGGGTCTGGCTCACAGGAGGCAATAATTACACCAGTCCTCCATTGTCGCCGTCCTCAGGCAGCCCCAGGGAACTGGCAGAGCCCTTGGCTGAGGCATCCAGGCTCTTTGCTGCCCTCTGGTGCTGAGGCTCAGTGTGGTCTTGCGTGGAGGAGGCTGGAATCATGACCCTCTAGTTCCCTGGGCTCCAACCTACCCACTCTGATAAACCTGCTGCAGGGGTAGGAATCGTCGGGGAAGGAGCCTTAGCCTCAAGGCCTGGCTTCTTGGCTTCCCAACTGTAATGACAGCTCCACACATTCCACAGAGGTGATGGTGTTGACAGGTATTTGGGAAATACCAGTTTTCTTTCCCAGCATATTTATCCTTATTTTTTTCAGGACATGGTAAATATTTTATTGTCATCCTAGCTTAATTAAATAGAAAAAAGGCAGCAGTCTAGAATTTTGGTACATTTCAAATATATTTTATTACTTTCCATCTTAGAAAGAATATGAAACCTGCATGCAATGCTAATGGTTTCTGACATGTACATAGCATATAACACAGCAGTACAATGCGGCGTATACTGGGGGGCAGTGTGTGGAGGGGGCGTTCTTAAGGGTATATGTACAGAGGAAAGGCGCATGGTCATCTTAGCTTTTGAAAGAGGACTGCACTGTTTAACACTGAAGAATTACATGGGGAATCACAAATATATTGCTTTAGTACTGCATGTTCCATTGTGGTGAGGGAGAGAAACATGCTTTGAAGGTTTTCCCTTGTCAACAGAATGTGGGTCTGTAGCTGTGTATTGTGCATGTATTCATATATTTTTAAGTTTTCTCCTAAGGTTTTTGCTGACAGTGTTGGGAACCTCACATGGTTCTGAAGCATTAAATATTGAACCTGTGAACCTTTCAGAAACTCTCAGGTTGGGAAAGACCCCACACCTTCTTTAAGGATCATTTGTCTCACCATCACAGGATCTTGGAAATGTTTCCTAGGGTGTGTAAAAATTAACCAGGGGGGAATGAAGCACATTTTTCTGGCAACCAAACTTGAGTTCCTCAAAGAACAGATGCAGAGAGACCTGCTCCTGCTTGCCCGGCTACAGGGGCCACTACAGAGTCACACTGAGGCTGTGACCGGCCATAAGCCCAGGAGAGCCCATGGCAGCTGTGCCGAGGCGCCAGGACCTCTGAGCGGAAGCTTCCCAAGCTAGGAATGGAGCAACACTGCAATGAAATGTGTCCACCAAGCTCATTGTTCCTCCCGGGTGCTTATAAAGCTCAGATGTATAGTGACATATGGACAAATACAAAAAAGCATTTCTTAAAAAGGAAAGGCGTGAGTTTTCCCCTTTTCGATAAAAAGCAGCCTGTGATGAAGTCTGGAGCACAAGAGAGATGGGTCTCACATCTGGAAGCCTTTCGCACGCAGCTATAAAATGTAAAACTGACCGTTGGTAAAAGTGCTTCATAACAATATATAACTTGTGTCTTATGCTTGTGAGAAAGAAAGGCTTTTTTTTTTTTTTTAAATCTGCAAAGTCCTTTGCACAAGTCTCCCAACTGGTCTGGAGTTTTCCCATCAGAGATTTTTCACCCTATTCTTCGTAGACCCTAGGGAGAAAAAACACATGTGTAAGTGGCTCAGGACATGAGGCAGGCAGTTCACAAGCTGCTGGCTAAGTGGCTTCATTTGCATCTGGTCTGCAGGGACTGCCCCTGTCTTAGGACTACAGGAACCCCCAGGGAGGAGTGGGAGGGACCCTTCTGAGGATGTGGTCCCAGGGACCATGAAAACTCACACCAGTGTGGCTTTGTCCTTTCTAACCGTCTGCAATCTCACCTCTACAATCTCATTTTGTCCTCAGAGGCCTATGGAGCAAACCAGCTTTGCATATGAGGAAACTGAGGCACCACAGACTTAAGATTTGCCCAGTGGCCACTGACTGTTAGTGGCAGGAATGCGGTCCTCTCTAGCATGGTGGGCTGCTCCCGCACCTCCTTGTTTCTTTCCGCGTCTGTACTCGGCCTCTCTATTTAGAGAAAATAGCAAGGGTGGGAGGCATTCTCTCCCTTGACTAAGGCTTATATATTTCTTTGTATTTTGCCCAAAGAATGCATGTATTCCAGAAGAATGTTAGCTCTAGAAGCTGCTTCTTAGAGATAGAAGAGGTGGTTGGTGGGGTGGGGAAGTGGTGCAGGAGGCCTGTGCCCCTCAGTCCCTGCTCCTGGCTGCATTGCCTCATCTCTACTGGTTCCCAACCCCACCTTCCCCTCACCTCTCAAGCTGTCCCCAGTTAGATATTTTGCTTTCTTCTAGTTCTGCCCCATGGCTGCCCTGGGGCCATACTTTACACTCAGCCTACCACTTCTCTGTCCTGTTCTTGATTTCTGAGTAAGACCACCGAATTATCCATTGAAATAAAATGCCTGACTCAGCGCTTCCTGTGATGGCCGGAAGCTCCCTGGAAGCTCTGGTCTCTGAAGTGCACAGAGCTCCTCTGTGTGGCACCCATGGGCCTGAGCCCACCGTATAATCTTCTCCTTTCTCCAACCTAGCTTTGGCATTTTCTCTCTCTCTCTCTCTCTCTGTACAAAGAGGACTTCAAACACTTCCTTTATTACTGTTCTACATTCATTAAGATATTTTCAACTTTTTTCAGGGGAGGGAGGTGGGGAGGGCAGGGACCTTAACACTCCAAGAAAGAAGGGTGAACTAATTTTATAGCAAAGTGAGAGAAGGCCTGGTAGCTGAGAGGCTCTCGTTGCTTTTATTATTGGAATTTTCAGGAAAAAAAAAAGCAGGGCCATGTTTAGACCTGTGGGTGCCTGCTTTTCCAGGTTGCGGCTCAGGTAGAGGGGAGGAGCAAGGTGAGTTAAGGTTTGAGTATCCCCCAGCAGTCAGACCAAGATGTCCTTAGTCTCTTCCATAACATGCCCATGGGATTAGCCTTCTGCCAGTTTTGATGACACAGGGCCTGGAGGGTGACAGAGAGTGGACTGGGCAGTTCTGGCCTTTGCCACATGAGCTGCCTGGCTTGACCAGAAAGAGGGCTTCATTCCCATCAGATTTATAAAAAATAATTTCTCGCTCTCATCACTTTCTATTTCAAGCAACTGCAGATGAGGCTGTTTTGGAGGCAGCAAAAAAGGCTCAGATACAGCGGTTGAGCCTGAGTGTCAGCTCTTGGAGGGCTGGTCACAGGGCTGAGCTTGGTGTGGCATGGCTGGGCCGGGTGATGGGAGGGCAATGCAGGCACCCACTGTGGCTGCGCCTTCCACCCTGTGAGGGCAGCTCGTGGAGTAGCACCAGGAGGCCTGATTTGCTATCCTTGCTTTGCCCTGTGCTCCCAGGCAAGTCACCCCTCTCTCCCATTTAGCCTTGACTTCCCCCTCTGCAGCAGAGGGTGCTGACACAAGCTCCTGGGGAAGTCACCTGCATGGTGCATGCGTGCGTGCGTGCGTGCGTGTGTGCGCTTCCTGATCATACTATGCAGGCAAAGGTGGAAATAAACTCTGCATATTTGAGGAGTGAGGCAGGACAGGCTACCTTCACATGGTACAGGGAAGCTAGGAACTGGATTCCTCCTCCAAGGACAGACATAAGACCCCAAGAGACCAGAGCTGGGAAGTCACCTTCTGATTATGAGGAAACAGTGCCCAGTAAGTACAGGGCTGGTTCAGGGTGCTGGTACTTTTAACATTGCTGCCTGCCTGGGTTAACAGTGGCTCTGATTTTAAAGAGCCAAACCCGTGGTGCCTTCCAGCACCTGCAAAGGAAGGAGTTTATCAGGTTTCTGGGCAGCAGAGGGAGTGGGGCACCTTGGAGAAGAAAACGTCTTTCTGGCAAAGATCATCCTCAGCACCTCATGGTTTTATAGCACAGTTTTATAGCCAACATACACTGTCACCTAATTGGTCACATTTCACCCCACTGAATACTCAGAGCTCCCCTTGGAGCTATGCCAGTGCTCACCCTGCCATTTAACAACTTGTGTAACTTAAATAAAAAGAGGAATTAAGATTATAATGTAAATATTAGAGTGAGACAGACTTTAGTTTACAAAATGACAAACCTGCCATGCTTGCAAATGGACAAGAGATGCATAGCTAGGTTTGTTAAGTGGTGAGTTCCTCGTCCCTGGGGGTATGTAGGCAATGCCTGGGTATCTGTTTGCTGTGTATGTTGTGGTGGGTGTTCACAAATTAGATGGGGCTAGATGACCTGGTGGCGGGGGGTCCCTTCCCATCCTGAGAGCCACAGCTGGGTCTGGCGGGAAGGAAGGTGAGCAGAGGCAGCGCGTACCTGCGCTTCTCGTTCCAGGCGTTGTACCACTTGATGAAGCGTTTGGTGCTCTGCAGCTTCGGGTGCAGGCAGTGCTCCTGACCTCGGTACCTGGACACGCTCTTGGTGGTGATGCTGAAACGGAGCAGGATGAGGTGGAGGGTTGAGGAGGCTGAATAACATGTTGACTCTCCTGTGGCCTGTGAGTGGCCCTGCGCTAAGTCGGGATCCTGAGAGACTATGGCTTCCTGCCTCCTCTCAAGGGAGCCTACTTATATGCTCACTCCCAGCCTGGATCTTCGGAAGGTTCTGGTTGTCCCCTTATTCTCTGACTCCATATTAGGGCCTAACCCTCCCTCACTTTTCCCCTGGGAGTCCTGAGAGTCTGGGATGGTCTCTCCCACCCCCAACCTCATGCAGTGTGTTGTCTCCAGGGCTCAGGCCTCTTTTGGGGAGCAAAGGTCAGAGGACTCTTCCAGCCCCTCTGAGCCTGGGATCAGGAGGTGGAGAAAGCTAATGCCAGCAAGGTGCACATGCCAACACCTCTGTCCTTGGATTTGAGGAGTTCATGGTAAGGCTCAGACATGCCCCGCAGACACTCTGGTTTCTGTCTCCTCAACCCCAGTTCCCTCTGACCCACCATAGATTGTCCCAGGGTTGGGCATCTTCTGATCCTGAGGCAAAGTCTTGTTGGCCTTGTGTGAGGTGCCAGGTATCTCACCCCTAAGCAGAAGAGTAAGACCTCTCTTCTGCACAGCCTGAAGATCTCAGGCCTCTATCAGCCAATGTCCCAGCACCCAGCAGAAGCCTAGCCATGTGGTAGAGAAGCAGGTGTTGTGCAGACTGTAGGGGCCTGGGACTGAATCTCAAGTTTGGTTGTGGGACCTTGGGTAAGCTCTCTGAATCCAGTTTGGCCATCTGTAAAATGGGCACAATAATAGGACTATCTCACAGGGTTATTGGGATGATTAAAAGATACAGTCTTTACAAAGTGCCCAGAACCTGGTAGATGCACAATTAATAGTTACTGTTAGTAGTCATTGGTCATGGAAGATGAAGTGGCCAAGAGGAAAGAGTAGCCTTGCTGTGGGGGCTCCAGCCTGGAGGGCGAGGCAAGCCTGCTGCTCAGAACTTCTGAGCCTCTCTAAGCCGGGGCTGGGCCACAGGCATGACAGGAGTTGGAGGGAATAAGGGACCACCTAGGGTATTTGGAAAAGTGCAAGGCGAGAGGTGAGGATGCCATTTCTTGAGGAGTCACAGCCATGCAAGCTATGATGGTGGACTGGGATTCTGGAATGGGCTTGGAGGGCAAAGAAGGGAGACTGGAAGTGAGAGTGGAAAGAGTGAGAAGAGAGGGACAGAGGTCAGCTAGTTCCCCACTGTTACCAAATGGAAAATGTCAGGGCTTATATGGGCTAAGTTCTGGAAGGGACAGGATTCCCATGACTTCAGTCTCCCAATTGATGGGGAAAGAAAATCGGATCTTGCCACCAGAATGGGGGCATAATGTTCCTGGGCAACCTGTTTTCTTCCCTTCTCCGTGTTCTGGGTTTCTGGGGTCCCCACTAGGGCCTAAGCTCCTTGGGGCAGGGGCGGGTCTTCCTGCTGATGCCAGGTGACGGTGCCTGCCTTGACCGGACTCCTCTGTGACCCAGGTCATTCCTCTAGCCTTGAGCATGGGCCAGGCTTCAGAGTGAACTCTGGTTGTCTCTCTCTCCCACTGTGCCCAGTCACCCTGCAGGAATTTAGCAAATGCTTTTCTCTTTCTGCCTACAAGGCTGCTTTTGCATTCTGAAGGAAAGGACGTGGCAATGCCTGATAAAAACCCTGTCTCAGTTAGGTCAGCGTGCAGGCTGTGCATCCCAAATCCTGAAGGTCAGGGAGAGCAGAAGGGACACTCAGCCCTCTCACTACAGTGCTCAAATGCCACGTCATAATACTGGGATTATGAAAATTGGTTGTGGAGTGCAGACATGGGGATTTGTGACTCCAGCAACTATCAGGAATTCTGAGTCCTGTGACCCTCTCCTCCACAGTTCTGGGGGTGGGGTGGGGAGGCTGTGTAAGGGTTTTGGTGAGAGCTCCATGGACCTATGACACAAATGGCTCTTTCTAGAATTCAGACTCTCCTGGATTCTTCTGGGTGCAAAGACTCCCACTTGCAAAGCGGAACTTTCCCCCCTGCCCCTGCCTGGCCCCCACCCCCAGCCTCAGCAGAGATTTCTGGGTGACTCAGGGTGAGCTGGAAAATTTGTTTTGTTCAGCCTTTGTGGGCTGAAAACCTGCTTTGCCCAAAAGTGCGGCCCCTCATCTGATTTGGAGATTTTAGGCATCATGCGAGAGGAGGGAGAGCCCCCCCGGGCCCCCTCAGGGATGAAGTGGGAGGCTGGGGCGCGGGGAGAGGGGGTGTGGGGTGGGGTGGAGGTTTAGTTAGGAGGGGAGGGTGATTGGATTGTGTGCTGATCTCCTGAGGCCCCTGTAAGTTTCCACAAGGCTCCATAAAGCCTTTCTTGCACTTGCCTAGCTATAGTTTTCCTCTATATGTGCAAAAGTTTACCCAGGAAAAGGGCAAGCGTATTTACTGAGGGCTCTGTTCTTTTTAGGTATCACTGCATCCTTTACTCTGCTTTCTTCCCCTGCAAGGTCTCAGAAACTTGCTTGGTATATAGAGTGGTTCTCAGCTCTTAGACGAGTGAGATTTAACTTGGAATTCCCCCTGTCATTCTTAGCCCGAAAACTGGAACCCTTGAGGAGCTTGGAGCTCCTTTCCCAGCTCATTTGACACTTGGCTCCCATCCAAAAGGATTTTTGGGTGTTTTCTTTGAATTTGGTCTGCAAGGCAAGGGGTAAGGACAAGGGTGTTAATTTAGGTGCCTGTGAAGGAAGGCAGTGGGGTCAGCTCAGGTCCAGTGGATTTCTGAATTCCCCTAATTTCAGCCTGACTGTGTAGCCCCTAGGCGGGGGATGTGGGGTGCTGGGTGGGGGTGTGCCCTGCTTTCACAGACACTGTGGAAGGCTTTTGGGCTGGTGGGGGCCAGCCGGTGGAAGGCACTTGCCCAGACTGAGAATAAAGTGCGTCCTGTTTCTGGGGGAGGGGAAGAGGGGCCAATGGTCTGTGGCAAATATTTGGTAGCCGCTTTGCCAAGAGCTCCCTTCCTGGCCAAGAGCGTATTGATGAGGAAGCAGAGGTGCTGGCCTCAAGTGGTTAATTGGGAAGGCGGAGGAGCAAGAAACTAAGTGTTCTCTTACTCTGCCCCAGTTTTTCCAACATTCCCCACATCCCCACCAAGCAGGGCTCCAGCCATGTGGCACATTAACCCCAAGAGAGCATTCCGTATCTCGACCCACAGGGAGTACAGTCGGTGAGGGAAGCGCGTGGAGCGTTCTCAAAATGAAATCTCTAGGAGCCAAAAACTTGCGGTCCACTGGCCTCTGACTGGAACAAGGCTCTGAAGGAGAGTCAGGATTTAAGATAGTGTTTGCATTAATCCTCTGTCCAGTGACAGGAAGGCAGCACGCCTCACAGTTTGGGTGTGAGTGTGCTTTAAGTGATTTCAACCCAGGTTTTCTGAGTTGGCACAAGGGATTCCTTTAACCCTTGATGGCCCTAGTAGAGTGGGTGGCCCATGGTACAAACAGGGAGACTACTCATTTGAATCCTAGCAAGGCTGAACTTGGGAGGCTCTGTTCCGGAGAAGCGGGACAGTGACCCCCTTACCCGACTGTCTTCTAGAGGGTCTCACCAGCGTCCTAAGGACTCGCTGGGCAATTACAAAGGCTTTTCCAGGGCTTTGACAAAGTCAGAGAGAAATGTTTGTTAGCCAGACCCAGGCCCAGGCTGTGCCCTGGCATCGGGTTGATAGCAGTGCGCACCCCCTCAAGGTGAGGAGCGAGAACTCACATAACCATCTTCTCCTCGCAGTGCGGGTACTTTGGCTTCATTTCCAGCTTCTTCACATCGCTGTAGCGGATCTTGGGTCCCTTCCGGGAGCACTTGCATTTGGACCCTGCGAGCGAGCGCGGGGCAACTGCTTAGTTGCGAGGGAATCTCCTACCCCTCGACCACCTTGGTGCCCACCCAGACCACCCCCCGCGGGATCCTAGGATGCCTAGAAATTGGCGCTTGTGTTCCCCAGGACAAGACGAGACGAGACGGCGACAAGGGGAGCTCCCCGCACTCACCGTCCACGCGCGCAGTGTACAGCGCCAGCAGCAGCAGGAGCAGCGCGGCCGCCAGGAGCCTCATGCTGACCGGAGGGGCGCGGCGCGGGAGCAGGGACATGGGTAGGGCGCTGGCCCGTCGGAGCGGCGGCCCGGAGACGCCACCCGGCTCTGCTCGGCTTTCTCTGCCCGGGGCGCGCCTTCCGGCTCGGCTGGCTCCGGCTGCGCCGTCGGTGGATGCCCACGGCTGTCTGTCGCGGTGCGCTGCGCTCTGCGCTTGTCTCTGCGCTCTCTCCACAGCCTCCCTCCGCCCGCCCTGGCCTCTTTTAAATCCGCTCCTGCCCTCGCAGCGAGTGAGCTCATTAATATGCAGAACCACTCGGTGACTCACTGAGATTTCTCAATGTGGTGAGGGGAGGAGACCTTCCCAGCCCGCCCGTCGCCCGCCCAGGGAAAGGACCCGCTATTGCAGCGGCGCACACCCGGAGCCACGCGCGCACACGCACACGCACATCCGCTAACCTCTCGCTCACACAACACGTATCCTTCGCACACTTGCACACCCAGACCACAGCGCGCACACATTTCTAGCGTCCCGCTCTGCCTTTGGGGAGCCCAGACTGCTGAAGGGCACTGCTTTTCTGAATCGCGTGGTTCCCTCTCTGGCGAGGCAGGCCAACTTTTCTGAGCTGCCGGGAGACCCAGGCCCAGGGCCCAGATCCTCAAAGACCCAAAAGAGTTTTGGAGCAGGTTGCAAGTGTGAGTGCCTGCACGCCTGACCCCCCAGGGCCCCTGCCAGGCCAGAACACAAGGCCAGTTCTGGACAGGGGCTTGTCATAGACTGTCCAGCAGCAAATTCATTGACTGTGGTCACTGGAACTGACTCAAAGAGGGTATATGTGTGTGTGCGGGGGTTGGGGTGGGTTTTGGGGAGAGAGTTTTGGTGACTCCCAAAGGAAAGCTCCTTAAAGCGAGTCAGTGGCCTGGTGGCTGTGTGAGTGTCTGGGTATTGGGGAGAACCAGGAGGAGTCCTCACTCTCACACTACTCTCCAAAGCCAGGTAGAGAGCCCTAGTAGAGAGCGATGACAATGGTAACCATCTGGATGGAGGCCTTCCCATGTTCTAGACATTGTGCCAGAATGCGAGGTGTAGTGGTGTGACTCAGCCATGGTGGCAGACATTCCCTCCTCACTACTTACCAGCACTAGTGACTTTACCGCTCTCAGCTTTTGTTTCATCATCTGTAAAGTGCGGATCGTCACAGTGTTTCTGATAGGGTGGCTGTGAGAACTATAGAAATCATACATGTTATCAGTACCCAGGAAATGTTACTTACTGGCACCATCATTTTGTATCTAATTTATCTAGTACTTTGATTCTTACAAATTGGTACTTTTCTTCCAAGTTGGTACTTTTAATTTCTTTATTTGACAGGTGTGGAAACATGCTCTGAGAGAAGAAATAACTTGTCCAAGGTCACAGAGCCAGGAAGCAAGTGACTAGGCCAGGAGGGTCCTCAGTATATGTGGCTGCAGAACTGGGACTCCTGTCCCTGGGCCGCTCTATTGCTTTGAGGCCTGTCTGCCCTTCTCTTCTTGCTGCCTTGAGAGACCCAGAGACAGGAGGTGGATCATCTCAAGTTCTTGGAGTCAGGGTAGAGCTCACCCAGCTCTATGCCATCAGCCTGGCAGCTCCCTGGCGGCAAAAATGTCCAGAGGGTTTCTGGATGATGGGGGACAGACTGCTGAGGGGTGCAGTGGGAAGAATCTGTGTCGTCTCTTCCCAGCTGGAGAGCCCTTGCTACTTCAAGAAGAAGCCGAGCCATGAAAAGCAAGCAGTGCCTATGCATGCTGTTGTGCCTATACCTAAAGCTAAGCCAATAGCTGCACATTTGCATTTATGCATAAGATGAGTATGAGGGAGTGCTTTTTGGCATTTATGTTAGTTTTAAATCTAAAATAATTTTCTTAATATAGAAGCAGCACGTTTGCCCAGAAAAATCAGAAAACACAAGCAGAAGAAAACAAACATTTTCACGCAAGTAAAATCTTGGGTGAAATCTTCCCAAAGCATCCTCTCTTTGCTTTGCATGCACATGTGCACATGGGATCAGGCTGCATATACTCTTTAATAACCTGCTTGCTATACCTATTAGCATATTGTGAACATCGCTCCATGTGGCTAGTCTTGCTACAACAATAGCTCCCTTAAGAGTTTCATTTGAGGCCAGGTAGTATCATGGCTGAGAGGTTGGTGTCTGAAGTCAAACTGCCAGAGTATGCATCCTAGGTACTAGCTGTATGACTCTGGGCAAATACCTTAACTCTATTTGGTATTGGTTTCCTCATCTGTGAGATGGAGATGATAATAATATGTACAGCATAGGCAGAATTAAATGAGATGGTGCCTGTAATGCTTTTAATGTGGTCCCCAGCACAGAGTAAGTGTTTGACGTGTGCTGACTAGCGTGATTATCATGATTTTAGATGCAGAGTATTGCGTGGTACAGATGTGCCAGAATTAATTTGACTACTCCTTGCTGGACATTTGGATTGTTTTCAGCC
Organism: Rhinopithecus bieti; assembly: GCF_001698545.2. Taxonomy (NCBI): domain Eukaryota; kingdom Metazoa; phylum Chordata; class Mammalia; order Primates; family Cercopithecidae; genus Rhinopithecus; species Rhinopithecus bieti. The sequence goes on along the minus strand of NW_016805277.1, from coordinate 36,675 downwards.
TTACCCTCTTACAACCAATGCTGTTTGACAAATATTCTTGTAGCTCCATTTTGGGGTAGGTTTTAATACATTGGATCAGGCCTCAGAAATAGAATCATGGGGCCGTGGCACACACCCATTTTAAGATGTTTCATAGAAATTGCCAATTGTCTTCCAAAAAAATACATTTCATGCTGCAAAGGAATTTCTTAAATACTAAGCTTTCCTAGAGCATGTAAAGTATTACTTTTTATTAATAATTTTATTTCTAACATATTTGTTTCAAGAATATGTTGATTGATTAACTGGGATCTAACAACACCAGCAATCATGGGCACTGAGTTTTCACAGGAAAAAGTAGTTGGCTCTAGAAATATGGACCAAAGTTCCCCAGCTTCCTGGGCTGGACCAGAGGTCAGACATCCCAGTGGTTTGTCCTCAGTTTCACTCCTCAGTCTGTGTATGCAGATCTCTGGTTTGCAGAAGGCAGCCACTGTGCAAGCAGAGCTGAGCCCTTGTTTGTGTGAGCTCTTCTGGAGCCATGGTACAGGAGAGCATGTGGCACCTGCTGCCAGCGGGTCTGTGGGGGATGCTGCCCAACTGGGTGAGGGAGGGGGCTTGGCCCGTGACATACCTTCAGGACATAGACTCTCTAGTGAGCCTAAGCCGAGGGCCTCTGAGCAGGTGGGCATGGGTGAGGTCGTTCTTTGTACAGTGGCACTGTCTGCTTCAAGGAGTTCCCTGAGGTACAGGGAAGGACAGCACACATGCCTTGCCTGTGTGTGTGCATGCATGTGTGTGCATGCGTGTGTGCAGGTGTCAACACATTGATGGTCATATTGGGTTCTACAGAAGAGGTAGACGTGAAGTGTAGGGGTCACAGAGGAGGGAGGAAGTGGAAACAGGACACCACTCCTTAAGGGAGTGGGACTTTTGCTGAGACCCCAGGGATTTACTTATTTCTTCTCTTTACATTTATTGAGCACCCACTGTGTGCCAGGCTTTGTGCAAGGTGCTGGGGGTTGGAGGTAAGCCAAGGCAGCTGTGTGCCTGTCCCCGAGCAGCTCAGAGTCTAGTGGGGAAGGCAGACATTAACTATACAACCACAGAGATCAGCGTGAAACTCCTGCAGAGGTGTCCTGGAGGGTGCCTGGTGCTAGGAGACTCATCAGGGGATCTGACAGGGTAGCGAGGTGGGGACAAATTCCTGGAGGAAGGGGTCATTGAGTTAGATATGAAGGATGGAAAGGAATTAACCAGTGACCACAGGAGGGAGGCCACTCCTGGCCCTTCATGGACCCCTCTGCTCACACAGTGATCTCCTGGGGGAAGTCCCTGCTCTGAGCCCTTTACTGGCTCCTGATCTCATGCAGAGTCCAAGCCAAGTCCCCAGCAGTGCATACCCCATTGTGACCAGCACCTGCCATGCTCCCCACAGGCTGTGCTCTGGCCACTCTACCTTGTCTTATCTTCAAACATCCAAGCGTGTTGCTGCCTCAGGGCCTTTGTGCTCACTGGCCTCTCCACCTGCAGTGCTCCTCCCCAGGGACTGACAGACAACCCTCTTCTCCTCACTGAGCCTCAGCTCCAATATTCACCGTCCAGTTCCAATCACACGAGCATACCCCCAACAACAGTCCCTCCCTGTGTTGCCACCGATTTTACTTTATTCATTTTATGTGCAGCAACCTCAAATTGTACATTTTCATGTTTATTTGAGGGTGCATTGTGGATGATCTGTCTGTGTCTGCGGGTCTCTGCCTTGCTCATCCTCAGTGTCTACAACAGTGATTGGCACATAGCAGGGGTTCTCTCCATGTCTGTGGAGTAAATACAAACATGTTTCAGGCAAAAGCTCAGCGTGTGAGAGTACTACTGAATGCAGGCTGCACAGGCTGCAAGGTTGCATGTGAGAAAGTGTGTTATATGTTTGCGTGTGTGCAGGGGGTGTGTAGGGGTGGCCATGGGGAGTCCATATTCCCAGGGAGGCCAGTTCCTCCTCAGGGCATTTGTTTTAGAGGTGAAGTCTCTGGGAGGGGGAGATGGTGATAGCAGGAGTGTGGCTTTCCAGGAGATCCCACGGTTGTCTGGGCACTACCTCCTTGGTCTGCTGAGAAAGGGGTCTTGATTGGTTTTCTGCCCTGGGAGCTGGAATCCAGGACAATTCCTCCCCCCATTCTTTTAGTTCTTTTCATAACAGACCTTCTTTTCAGAAGAGGAGTCCTTTTTACTTCCCTGGAAGGATAGGAATCCTAGAATTCAGCACTAGTAGGGGCTGAGGCCACAACTGGCCTTCATTGTACATATGAGGAAACTGAGACCCAGCAATGGGGTTGATTGCATACAAGATCTCCCTGTGCATTAATGTTAGCCAGCCTCCTGTCTCTGTGTCCTGTATCTAGTTACTTAGACCAGAGCAAGATCCTGGGCTCTAGTAACCTGTCTGGCCCCATCACCACTCATGACATGGTGGATCAACCCAAAATACCTGCTTCCATTGTGTTGTGTGGCTGCTGGCTCTGAGTCCAAGCCTGGTGGGTGCCTCTCCCTCTCCAGCTCCTCCCTCTGCCTATTACCTGTAGTCTGTGGAGTCTGGGCAGCCAGCTGCCTCCTCTCTGCAGCTCTCCTTCAGCTACAGCCCTGCATGCTGACCCCTTCCCTGGCCGTGCTCTGGGGTGAAGGAGGTTGAAGGACCAAGGTTCCCAAGAACTATCTCTGGTTTTGTTCTTTACACTGCAAATATTTAGAGATCCTGAGTAACTTAAGCCCAGAGGAAATGATGTGGGGGACAGCCAGGCAGTAATGAATTAGGCTTAAAGCAGCCCCGAGGCAGAGTATATGTAGGGGGGCTCTGCTACTCAGATTGGTTACAGGGGGCACTGCAAGATTCCTCTAAACATGGGAGAAAATGCTTGCAGCAAATATGACAAACCAACAAGTAGCATTTATTCCACCATCTATTCATCCAGCAACACTCCCTTACAGACAAGCATCTTTATTATATTAAGAACACATGCAAAGATATTTCCAAAGAGAGCCCTAACATATAAATGAGCAAAGGACATCAAACGACAATTAAGGAGGAAAAGAAAGGCAATTAACCAATTCATCAAAGAACATGCATCCTCATTAGCAATCAAGGAAAAGCGCAGCAGTGGTGCAGCATCATAGCATTTTGGTGTAGGTCCCACTCAACGAGGAAATATTTATTTTAAATAGCAACATCCAAAGCTGATAATGGTAAAATGAGGAAACATCACTTAAGCATCACTCATGGGACTATCAGTTGGTACAAAATTTGGGGGAATCATAGAGTATGGTATCCAGAGTGTTTGAATTAAACCATTTCATCTTATTAACCACTTCAGAAATCTGTTTAAAATTCTCACAATGGAGAACTATCACATGCAAAGCTAGTCCTTGTTAAAAATAAAGATTTAACCTAAATGCCCAACAATGGGGAATTAAGAAAACAATGAAAGCTCTAAATTTGTGGAGTAAATGCTTATACAGTAAGTAGAAAAAACACAAGGTTGTGTAAACACTGTGATTACAAGTATGCAAAACAGTAACCTCTGTATAAAGGATTTATACAGAGTTACAAACATCATTCTCGTTGAGTGGCGAAACGTTGGGCATTGTTGTAAAGCTTCTCTCCTTGCTTTCCAGTTTTTAAGAATGTTCTTGTTATAACAGCAACTCAGAAGCAGTTGATTCAGCAAGGGCTTGGGCACCCTTAAGCCTCACTGAGCAGACCCTGGCGATCGGCGATGAGCACCTGTGCTGTGCAGCTGGCACTTCAGAGAGGCAGGTAGAGTTGTTGGTGGCTTGGGTGAGTCCCATGGTGAGGGACCAGGCCCATCTTTAGAGCTGTCCCCCTCTGCTGGGCACAGGGGAACAAGCAGCCCACCAAGCTGGCCTCGCCTGTCCTCGTTCTGCCCCGCCCCACCTCCTGCCTCTCTCCCCAGCCGTGTTCCATGTTTGCAGAAGAGTCCTAAGCCTCTGTGCAGGCACCACCAAGTCCTATCTCCTAGGCTAGGCTGTTTGCTTTTGTTTGCCTTCCCGAATCTGCAAATATGTCATTTTACAGGGAAGCCCTCCTTGACTGCACACATCTGCCTGACTCCCCTCCCAGTCCCAGGGTAGGAGAGGCACCTGCTGTCTGCATGGCTCGTAGACCTCGTTCTCTCCAGTGCCACTCCTCACACTTGTAAAGGCTCCTGTGAGGTCTTCCTTCAGGTCCATGATCCTCTGAGGTTGCTCTGTGTCTTTCACATTAATTCTAGTTCGCCAGCATCAGCACAGGGCCGGGCACAGAGTAGGTGCTCAGTGAAGAAATGATTGAATGCAGGATGAATGAATTAATGTGGATCACAGTTTGTCACAGTCTAGTGCATTACAGAGTCAGACTTCCTGGTTTAGAGTCCTAGTCTACCATTCTGTGCTTCTGCTTCCTCATCTGTAAAAAGAAGATAGTAATAATAATAAATAATCAGGCTGTGATAAGGATTAAATGAGCTGATATAGAACAAACATGTTGCACAGTATCTTGTCACATAGTAAGCATTCCATAAATGTTCATTCTTGTTTTATGATTATTAAATCTTATAGACTCACCCCCCTTATCTGTGGGTTGTCTAATTTCTTCTGCTTTATATTTATGAAATGCTTATAGAATGCTTACTATGTCTCAAGGATTGTTCTAAGTGCTACATAAATATTAATTTATTTAATTTTCATAACCACATGAAGTAGGTTATCCTCATTTTATAGACGAGGAAACTGAGGAGAAGGTTAAGTACGTTGCCCAAAATAACTAGCAAGTGGCAGGGCTGAGATTCAAACCCAAGCAATCTGACTCTGGAGTCCTGCTCTGCATGGCCATACACTGCCTCCCAGAAGGAGGGTGGGGGGATGCTCCCCACCTTTTGCCAAGGCGTCACTTACCACCTTCCTGTCTGCATGCTGCTGCCACCTGGTCCTCAGTTCTTCTCCCTGGAGGGCATCCCAGAGTTCTCAACTAGCTAGGATTGTCAACTTTAACAAACAAAGAACACAAAATGCCCATGCAATATTTGGGGCATACTTATACTAAAAAATATTCATTGTTTATACTGAAATTCAAATTTAACTTGTGGCCGGTATTTTAGCTGGCAACCCTACATCCAGTACCAGAGGGTGGTAATGTGGTGGTCCAAGGAGTCTTCTGCGGTGATCTCAGACACACAGACATGGAGCCCTCTGGGTCTGCCATGGGCAGAGTGTGGGGAGAGAAAAGCTAGGCACACTGCTAAGCTCTCACAGGGCACAGTGGGCATTCGTGCTCTGACAGGGAAGTAGGCATTGAGGAGGATGGTTCAGGCAGAGACAACAGCTTAAACAACTGCTATGGGATGGGGAAGGTCAAGGGAACTCTAGGATGCTAACGGAGCCCTGTGCATGTAGGGCAGGGATCTGGGCAGGGGAGGGAAGGGGCATAAGGCTGAATATGTAGATCAGCACCAAACTGTGCAGGGTCCTGGGCAGCTGAGGAGTTTGGGCTTCGTCACCTGGATTGTAAGAAGCCATTGGAGAATTTCAAGCAGGGTTGTGTGATTTGCTTTCCCCTTATGAGAAGATCTGTCTGGCTGTTGGATGAAGGAAGGATGGCAGAGAGGGAGTTGGGAGGCAAGAGAAACCTTGGTTTGGGGAAGTTCTTGCCCAAAGGTCAGGGCATTTTTTTTTTTTTTTGAGACAGGGTCTTGTTATGTCGATCAGGCTGGAGTGCAGTGGTGTGATGTCAGCTCACAGCAACCTCTGCCTCTCAGGCTCAAGTGAACCTCCCACCTCAGCCTCCCAAGCAGCTGGGACTACAGGCACATGCCACTACCCTCGGCTAGTTTTTAAATTTTCTCGTAGAAATGGGGGTCTCACTATGTTGCCCTGGCATGTCTTGAGTTCCTGAGCTTAAGCAATCTGCCCATCTAAGCCTCCCAAAGTGCTGGGATTGCAGGCATGAGCCACCATGCCCGGTCTTTCATAAAAGCTTTTGTCTTCTTATTCCTGAAATCCTTTGCCTTCTGAAAAAATGTAATGCAGAAATAGAAAAGAAAAAAATGTTCTCAGTCTTGTTTGCTGTCAAGAGGGAGTATTTGTGATATTGGTGTTTTATTTTTACCAATTCTGTCAGTGTGGTCTCTAGCACAGCAGAAGGGAGGAAGTGATTGGGTCTGGGGTGAGAAGATTGTGACTAATTTGCTTTTAATCAGTCTCTGGCAGCTGATGGAGGAGAACAGGGTCCAAGGTGTTGCTCAGAGGATTTACCTGCCAGGTAAACACTAGCCTTCATGAATCTTCTATGAAGGAAACTTTTCAAGCAACCATCTGAGACATTCTGCAATTTTCTTTCTTAGCAACTAGTCATTGCCTCTGAACATGACCAGGTTCTTAACGGTGAGCGATTTAAGGCCATAAAAGAATTGTCATAAACAGCTCTCTGGAGCCAAGAGCGTGGCCCAGATTTTAAGCACATAATGGAATCATATCAAAAGCAAGGAGGGGCGGCAGGAACCATAAATCCTGGAAGTGCAAAATCTGTCCATTGTGAAACTTGTGCTGAAGGGAAACCAGATGTGGATGCTGGAGAAAGAGGGCAGGAGGGAAAGCGTGGTATGGGGATGCTGAGAACGGGCCCCTGTGTAAGACTAGATGTCCTGCTGTGTGTTGGCGGAGGCCTGAATTCAAGAGGCTCAGAACCACAGAAAGCAGGGCGGGTTTGCTCCTGGTGTCATGGCTGGTGGTCCAGTGTCCAAGGAAGAAGGCAGAGGCCAGAGAGTTAACGTTCTTATAGCGGCTGTTTCAGTTGGACTAACAGAAGTATTGTATAAGTTTTCCTGAATTTTGTCTTTGAAGATGCAACATTTGGGGGCAGTTCTTTAAACATGTATTTGAGCTATCACAAAGAGACTAAATTTGTTTATCCTGTGGAGGAAGAAAAGCCACTAACACATGTGGAAATCCATTTGGATTGGGATGAAAAACATGATTATCCAAGTTGCCGTCCTTGGCCTGAAATGGGGGGTTTATTTTATTCTGGTAAGCAAAAGCCTCTATAAACACCAAGTTGAGCGCTTGCTGAGCTCCTGCTCTGTGCCGGGGTTGCAGGGTTGCAGGGGCTGCGGGCCAGAGGCTTGGCAGGATGTCTGCAGGCCAGAGGGGCCCTTGCCAGCAGGCTGAGAGAATATTTCAAATGAGTTACGGATGCAAGGATTCCAGATGGGGGGCCTGTAAGGCAGTCTCATCCTGGTCGGGGATTGGGAGTGCTTTCAGGAAGCAGGTAGTGGAAATCGACCTTGAAGGATGAGGAAGACTGCTCAGGTAGAGAGGGGTGAATGAAGGTGACCTGCAGGGCCAGAGCAGCTGAGGTCCAGCCTGAGGTCAGAATGCAGGTGATGAGCCAGGGACTGGCTGGTTTGATGGGAGGTAGAGTATACGCAGGGAGTGTGGGCAGCAAGCGGGTATTGCGGAGAGCCTTGAATGCTGCGTCAGGAACTCATAATTAATTTGACTGGAAAATTGGATTTGGTGCCTAGGTCTGTTTGAGGCCATTTCAACTCCCATTTCACAAACAAACAAACAAACAAGCAAAAATAAGCAAAGAACCAAACAAATGATACCATTCTGAAAACAGTACAGCAGCACGGAAGAGAAAAGGGGGCACATGGAACTTTCCATCCTTCCCGGGACCAGTCCAGGCTGTGCCTGTGAACAGGAACTTCACATAATGACAGTTACACTGCTTAATCCTGTGTACGCATCTTTCTTTGGTGCACAGTATTTCATAAATGCTCTCACCGCTGTATAATCCCCACTTTAAATGCCTAGGGAGGTTTAAAAGGTCCTGGGGTGAAATACAGACTTTATGAAATGTGAACGACTTCCAGCTAAATGATTTTAAATTTGGGGTTCTCAAAGAGTGTCTCTAGTTTATACTTGCAGTGGCTAGGGAAGCCCTTAGGCCTTGCTCCCCCATTTCCCTCAACCACACGCTCCCATAGTGCGACAAAAAGGGAACTGTGTCACGGCTGTCACCATCTGCCCGGTCCCTGATAGGTGGCTGGGCTGACACCAGGCACTGGGCTCAGTCCTGTAGGGACTCCAGGTTAATTTTCAAGTCAGTATGCTGAAGGGCCAAGGCCCTGAAATATCCGCTTGTCAAAGTGAGTTTCTAGTAACTATTGGTAACATTTATGGGCCTCTGCGTCTTTCTGAGCGTGCCCATTTTCAGTGTATTTGGTGGTTGACACGTTCTCTCTTACTTTGAATTTGGGATGTCCTGTGTGGGATTGCAAAAAGGGAAGATTTTAAAGATGCATTTTAGTTAATTAATTAATGTGTGTATTTATTTATTTATTTATTTATTTATTTATTTTGAGGCGGAGTCTCACTCTGTTGCCCAGGCTGGAGTGCAGTGGCATGATCTTGGCTGACTGCAAGCTCTGCCTCCTGGGTTCAAGCGATTCTCCTGCCTCAGCCTCCTGAGTAGCTGGGGCTACAGGTGTCCACCCCACACCCAGGTAATTTTTTGTACTTTTAGTAGAAACAGGGTTTCACCAAGTTGCCCAGTCAAGTCTCGAACTCCTGACCTCAGGTGATCCACCCACCTCAGCCTCCCAAAGTGCTGGGATTACAGGCATGAGCCACAGCGCCTGGCCTAAAGATGCATTTTAAATCCAGTCTGTTGGTTTTCCTTATGAGGTAAATTCCCAGATTTGCTTTTTTTTTTTTTTGTTTTTTGTTTGAGGCAGAGAAAAGCATCACATTTCTGGTAGTGCCTGGGAATAAGGATTTGGGAAGTTCTTGTTCAGGGCTCCCTGTACCTATCCCATATCCACGGCAAGATAAAGCCCTTTTAAGGATAGGGCTTTCCTCGTGCATATAGGGCCCCTAACAGGGGAAGTCCATGGGAACTGACTCCCAGGGAACTGGACCTCCTTCCTCTCCTTCTCCCCATCAATGTGCAGAGGAATACCCTCTGAGCAAAGGCTGCCTGGGTTGCAGTTGGAGAACAGTGAAGAGCCGGAGGAGGGCCTTTCCCACACAATCCCTGCCCATGGGCCCTGGGCCCCGGCCAGCCTGCAGGGCCTGGGAGCTCTGCATGGCCCCTGAGTGCCTTTGCTCTGTGTCTGGGCCTGTAAAACTGCTTGGAGCCCCCAAGAACGCATCACACTCCTCTTGCAAAATCACCCTTTATTTGTGTGTGTGTGTGTGTGTGTGTGTGTGCGCGTGTGTGTGTGGTTTTTTTTTTTTTTTTTTTTTTTTTTGCTTTTTTTAAATGAAGGCACCTGGTTCCCTTAAGCTCAGGGCTTCTCAGAGGGCTGGGGGCTGAGCTAGTGGAGGAGAACAGAGACCTGCTGGGGGACCGTAAAGCTTGAACGTTTCCAGGGCTGCTGCTGGCCCACCCCACCCCAACACCTGGGCTGGGGGTTATGCTGCTCCCTGTCCTGTGAAGGGGGTGGGAGGCTTTGGAGAAAAGACAATAGGCTGGCTTTGTGAGACCTGAGATCCAGACACGCCATGGCTCTCAGGCAGGGCAGCCCAAAGAGGGCATTGGCCGCAGGCCTACTGTGTGCTTTGCAGACAACATCTGTTTGAGTTCTCAACCCAGCCCAATGTTCAGCACATGCCCACTGGTGATGAGAATAAATGACTTTTTGGAAGTCACCCAGCCTGTGGGCAGAGCTGGCCATGAACTCTCAGCCCTCCTGACTCCAAGGCCCATGTGCCACCACAGCATCATCCTGCCTCTCAATGCTGCCTGGAACTCAGGTAGGAGCCTCCAGGGTATCTGGGTGACCAGAGCTGCCTTCGCTCCAAAGCTTTCCCCTAACTGCAGGGTGCCTGTGATTCCACTATTAGGCCGCACTTCTCCGGGGTCCCTACACCCCCATAATGATGCAAGTGCAAAGCATCGGAGGTCACACAATGACCCTGCAGACATTCTCATGCCACTCTGGGAGGCAGGCATTCTGATCCCCTTTTAGGGTATAAAGAAACTGAGGCCCAGACCTGAGAAGGGACTTACTCAGGGCACACGTGGGGCACATTTTGTTCTCAGTTGTTTGCCTGATGTCTAGAATAGTGCCTGGTGTATCACTTGGATGTTCGTGGGATGGTCCTTCTGTGCCATGGAGCATGACTCAGAACCTGGAGGCAGGAGCACGGGCCTACACTACCCATCATAGCTGCCTCCTGAGCCCACCTCCAATATCAGTGGCAGCTGTGTTGGACAGTTCCGACTCACCTCTCCCTGCCTCAACCCACCTGGAGTGTTCCATGTATCCTGCTTTCTTCCGCAGTGCTTGCTGCAGCCTACGCAGCTCCCATTGCCTTTCCTCAGACACAGCCTGGAGATGTGGAAGTGGCTTTGGGTGGCCAGAGCACATACCTCTGGGGCAGATCCCAGCCAATGGGAAGTGGGAACTGGTGAGTGACTGTTCGGGCCCTGCCTTTCAAGGAGCAGTTCTGGGAGGCAATTGAACACTCTCAGAGACCCTGGCAAAGTGGGGGCCCTATTGTCTATACCTGTGACCTTGACACCCACCTTACCTTTTCTCCTTTCAGTCTCTCTCTCCCTGCTCCCTCCATCCTGCTTCCTGAGATTTCTCCCAAATAGATCACTCAGGCTCTGTGAGTGGAGAACCTAAGCTAAGCAGCTTCTTGGCTGAACCTGCCCCCAACTCTTTAGGGGCAGTGAGGAACTCCTGGGACGAGAGACTTTGTAGTAGGAAAGGCCTTTGAGAACCACAAAGCTCTGTTAGAGTGGGAAACTGAGGCCAAGTTAGAGGACTGACTGGCCTAAGGTCCCTTAGTGCCAAGGCAGGACTAGAGCTTGGCATCCTAGCTCTGAGGCAAGGATCCAGGGTGAGAAGAGGTTCCATGCCTGTCCCCTGGATTTGGTGAAGTGGTGGCAGGAGGAGAAACATGAGCTGATGTGCCACCCACCTACTAAGTGCTGAGCCCTTCACCCCTGTGGCCTCATTAGGGAGGTGTGATGAAGCCTGGCCTATCAGGAACAGGTGTTTTCTGCTGCTTCAGGAGTGCTCTTCTGCTCCTAAACATCTTGACCTTGTTCTGTCTCTGAAAGTTCATTATGAGATGTTCATGCCTTTGGGATGTAGTAAGTGCTCATCAGATTAGTGCCAGGACTGTATCTCTAGAAAGCATGTGTAACACGTGTCACTGAAATGCACACCATTATAGAGCAGGGCGTGTTAAGGGTTCAGCTGGCAGTGCCCGAGGAAATAGCTCATGAAAGGTTAAGTCTCTTGGAAAAGGAAAGTGGCAAGGTGTGACTTACTGGAAGAGGAAGGCAAGTCAGGAATGAGGGAATGAGCGTGTGTGTGTGTGTGTGAGAGAGAGCGAGAGAGAGAGAGAGACAGTGAGAGAGAGCACCACAGGACACAGGTGTGTCCTGAAATGGTCTAGAGATGACCCTGAGAGGCAGAAAGGTAAAGTGAGGCTGCTGGGAACTTTGGGGAGAGCTGGTTCCCATGCAGGTACTAGAGAGTGAAGAACAGACATCTGGAGCTTCTAGAATCTCTGAAACTGCCAAAAGCATCAATGCCTTAAGGTAGAACTCTCAGGCCCAGAGAGGAAGAGAGAGTGCAGTGTGGGGTAGAGCTTGGGAGAGAGAGACACTTGGTATAAACATTCTATAACTTATATGAATATCATTGGCTGTCCTGAACCACCACTCAAGCTCCTGGAGCTCTAGCACCTGTCAGGGGAAACTCCCCCCCTAGAGCTCAGCAGGACCCAGGTCCCAGCTTCCTGACTCCTGTTGAATAGTGAGGGCTCAGGTCTGAGGGCTTAGAGCACACTGTCCAGGCTCTCAAGGTTGTATTGCCTTGTTCCCCCCACACTCCTCCTTTCTGATTGACCAGTCCCTCATTTCTAGTCACGGCTGATGGAGTCCTCAGTGTTCTCCACTCCTGAGGTCAGAAGCCAGGGCTTCTTGATCTTGGAATCTGTAGGGCTATGTGCATGGCAGGGCCTCAGGAAGATGCTGTGTATAGGCTTCTTGTTCCTGCAGAGGCTCACCTACAGCTGGTTTCCTGTGCTGTGACCCACAGCCAGCCACAGGCACAATGTATGTGTCTTAACCTCAGGTCAGCACTCAATGGGTATTTAGTGTTTCTAGCCTCTGGCAGATCCAATCAGAACAGGAGATAAAAAGGGGGCTTAATGGATCTGGGAAGCGATTCCATTTAATTAAGTAGCATTTGAAGTTGATTAAGCTGCATCTGTGGTTTCCAGCACCATAGACAAAGTTCCAAGGATTTCTCCCGGGAGGCAGATGGAGGACAGTGCCTTCAGGGACTGACTGATAAGCTAAAACTATTGCAGCGGTCCATTTCTGTGAGAACCTGACATCCAGAGCTTTGAGGAGTAGTCCCTACTCCAGATATCCTTTTATTAGGTCTTGTACTTAGATTATGGATCTTGGAGATGTAATCGATGGACTTTTGAAGTCTGATCATAGCGTCAGTTGTAATTAACAAACTAAATGACAAACAACCTGAAACAGGAGGAAGAGTTAATGGGGATGCTATTGTTCTTTGTGGAATCATAGCTGGGGGAAATATTGCAGTCAAGGCTTGCTAACTTCTGGGACCAGCTCCCCGGTCACTGGCTGGATGGGACTGAATGCTTTGTGATCACAGGAACTGCATCATCTTGTTTACCTGTCACAGTGTCTGATACACAGCAGGGGCTTGCTAAATAGTTACAGAATGAACGAACAGTCCCCTGAGGGATCGCTCTAGGTAAGAACACAAGGCTTAGTCAAGAGCGAAAGAGGAACTCTCAAACATTGTGACTTTAGTGGTCAAGGAGTCAGAGGGCTGCCACAATGACTTCATCTTCAATTTCTGAGGACCTGAGTGTAAAAATCAGCTCTTTTAAAGCTTTGGTGTTTGCTGGAATAGACATCTGTTTGGTTACAGAACTGCTCTTTATTTAAATTTCCCTTGGGAGAAAGTGGCTTCAGTTGGGGATACTTAGGTAGAACCAGAGGCTTGGTGAAACCTGACACATCCCTGACCCCCAAGTCCCATTACAACCTAGAATACAGTAAGAGACTGTGTGACGTGGTGGGAAATCTAGGACTTTGGCGCCACAGAACACTAGCTCCAAATCCTGCTGTCTCACTCTCTAGCTGTGTGAATTCTGGCACTTGATCTCAGTTTCCTAACTTGTAAAATGGAGCCAGGTCAGTACCCTCGTAGGATGACTGTGAAGACTGCATGAGACTTACCCTGGTTGCTAGCATGTGGGAGGGGTCTGGACTGTGTGTGTGGGGGGTCATGGTTGAACTAAACCTAACCCCAACTGTTCTTCCTCTTGGTTGGCTCCCAAGGGGAAGAGCAAAAGCAGAGCAGTAGGCAGCAAGGATGTCATTGTTGCCAAAGGGGTCAGTGAAAGGCAGTGGGTGAATACAAAATCTGGCCACACCTCAGCTGCTGTTGCTGCTTCACTGCTTGGAGGGTGCCCAGATCCCTCCTATGCATAGCACTTGACAGCATGAAGAGCCCCTTCACACATGGGCTCAGGTAAGCCTTTTTGTCTTCCTGTTAGGCAGGAGGCCCAGTGATCATGATGCACATTTCACAGACAAAGAAACTGAAGTGCAGTGAGGGAAAGGGTGTTGGAAGTTCAGTTTTAAGATGGAACCAGAACTTTGGTCTCTCAACTCCTAGTCCAGGGAAGCAGGCTTCAGCCTCATCGATCTGGGGCTAGGCCTGCTTGGATCTGAGGCTCGGCCTAGGGCACTGTCTCAGGCCTCATTTCCAAACAGTCCCTGGTGGAGGCAGGTGGAGCCCTCCAGTTTTAGGCAGTGTAATTCCGGTGAAGCCCCCGCTCCCTTACCCTGCTCCACTCTCATGCAGCCCTTGTCACTTGCTCCATTTGGAGACAAGATTTTATGGGCAGGGCTATGGGGTTGCTTGCCTAAATCCTTGGGCACTGCCATCCCCATTGTATGTCCCTGGAGTTGTGGGACATGTTGATTCCACCCAACCTCATGGGCTCTAGGAGGTCAGAGCTGCCAAGGGCCCCACACTGGATTGGAAGCTTATTGATGGACAGGTACTGCCAACCAGGAACACAGAGCTTCCAATGGACAGATACCACTCACCATGGACATAAGTTCACCTATCCAGGAACTCCCCCTTGGCAAGTTAGAAAAGCTGTCATGTCTGTCACCTTGAAAACTTCAGAGTTTTGCTGGGTAGACAAAACATTCATGTTTGTGGGACTGTTGTGTGGTGGCAGAAAGGAGGGGGCAAAGAGAGCAGGGGCTTTGAATTGAGATAGGCTTGGGCATACATCCTAGCTCTGTTTCTTAGATGTGTGACTGCTCTGAGACTCCATTTCTTCATTTGTAAATTAAATGTAATTATTATTATATGCATCTCATAGTGATATTGTGAAGATTACCGAAATACTTGTAAAGCCCATGACAGTGACTGGCACATCGTACAAGCTCCATACCTGTTAACTTTCATTATCATCATTCATTCATTCAACCCAGCTTGCATCTATTCACACACACATCAGTATAGGGCCCCTAGCAGGCACAATCACAAGCACAATGACTAAATGATCATCTTGGTCCTTTTGGGCACCAGTCCTCCCAGAGTGGACATCATCATGTGCTGGACACTGTTTTCTGGGCACCTCCACCTGTCGCTCAGCCAACCCCTTACCCTTGCCAGAACTGCCTCACTTAGGAGATCTGAGGCTAGGACTGAAAAAGCAAGTCTGCACAATTCGTGAATTATTATTGATAGCCAAATAGTTACCCAATTTTATCTATTTTTATCTGTATAGACATTTCATACAAAAAATTTAAAAGATTCTGTGAACATCCTGTGTATTTGATTTCCATGATTGGAGCCCTAGGGGTGTTTGTTGAGAATATTTTATGTAAAAGAGACAAGTGATAATTGTTTATACTCAACTAGTAACCATAGAGATGAAACTCCACCAAATCAAAGTATGAAGATAATTAACTCCCTGCAAATTATGGTTGTTGAACTTAGGCACAGAGACATGTGACTTCAGTCACGGGCCAAGAAAAAATCTCTGGGGAAGGAAAAGGATTAGCAAGGACTTAACAGCAAAACCATGTCCCCATACCTGTCAAGACCAAGGATTTAGCCTCTGTAGTGCTCAAAGTCAGATGTATCTTGACTGTCTTCTCTTCACCTCCATTGTCTGAATGATCTCCTTCCTGACTCACTGAGCCAGAGGACGTAGGCACTGAAATAAGCAGAGGTGCTCAGTTGTCCGTGGGGCGGCTGAGGAGTGAGTGGTCGTCAGACTCTTCTTGCCTGCAATCTCCATTTGCCACCCCCTCCATTCTTGAATTTGGACAAGGGGAATATTCTTATCCTGTGTAAACTCCTGAGCAAGCGGAGCTTCATGCCCCAGTTTTCATTAGATTGACCTTCTTGAGTGCTCCCTCCATACTGATTGCACTATCATTTTGGTAGCCTCCAAATGACCACCGGACAGCCTTTGGGAGACAGTTCTGCTTTAATGTGGTATAGTGTAATGACTGGGGGTGTACTTGGCAGTGGTCTGAAACCCAGCTCTGCCACTGACTAGCTGTGTGACCTTGGTTGAGAGATGCTAAGTAAGCACCTCTATGACTCAGCTGTCCTTTGAAAAAAGAGCCAGTAGTAGGTTGTGAGGAGATAATGCATGTAAAAGCTCCAGCATAGTGCCTAGCACATCAGGCAGAGCTGTTAACCCCAGACAGAGAGTCGGTGACTTGCTCAAGGTCATACTTAAACTTATAAGGTTGCTTTGAGGATTAAATGAGTTAATGTATTAATATTTACAGCTCATAGGGTAGTGCCAGGCACATGTCTGTATCTCTATCTCAGACTGGATTCAGTGCAGGAAATGGAAACCAAGTTGCAGATCTGAACAAGAAGGGATTGGATACAGGGAATGAAGTACTACAAAATCATGGGAAAGGCTGAGAGGGTGGCCACTGATGGGCCTCCTTCAGTGGGACAATTCAGAAGTCACCCTCCAGGGTAGGGCTACCGGCCTCCAACCTGCCTCTGACACTGGAATTAAGAGCTCAGGACTCATTCTTGCAGTTGGGATCCAGGTACCAGAGACCTGGAATCAAGACTACACTTGCTGTTGCAGTTCCACCAGGACACTGCAGAATGGACATTGGAACCAGCTGCAAAGGACCCTGCTTGCCGATAGAAACAATCAAAGGAGATGCAAGGATGGCCTCTACCTCACTTCTGCTTCTCAAATCTGGTGTGAGTGCACCCAATTGGTGGCACCTAGTTCACATCTAAACTTTAGCTGCAAAAGAGTCTGGGAGTCTGGGAAATGTGTTTAGCTTTCCCAAGTCCCCATCAAGCTGGATGCAATGGCTCATGCTTGTAATCCCAGCACTTTAGGAGGCAGAGGTGGGCAGATTACCTGAGGTCAGGAATTCGAGACCAGCCTGATCAACATGGTGAAACCTTGTCTTTACTAAAAATACAAAAATTAGCCAGGCATGGTGGTGCACGCCTGTAGTCCCAGCTAGTCTGGAGGCTGAGACAGGAGAATCACTTGAACCCATGAGGCAGAGGTTGCAGTGAGCCGAGATTGTGCTACTGCATTTCAGCCTGGGCGACAGAGCAAGACTCTGTCTCAAAAAAACAAAACAAAACAAAACAAAACAAAAAACCCCCAAACCAAACAAAACAAAGTCCCCAACTAGGAGAGTAGAATGGAGATGGAAAGAACCAGACCAAAAGAATTCAATGCAAAGTGTTACCCATTAGGATGACTGCAAGTGATAAAAAAAAGTGACATAATTATTATCATTGTTATTGTTATATTGGCTTTCCTAGGCAGCCTGGCTTCAGGAGGCCTCACAAATTTGGTTGTCCCCTATAAAACAATGTTAAGGATTTCCTTCTGCTTTAGGGGTTTCCCTTGCCCTGTGGTTCTTCCTGTTGCATCATCTCATTTAACAGCATCATCATTTTTCCCTCCACCATATTGCCTGTGCCAGGAACTTTGACCACTCTGACTTGTTTTCCTTCATTACCAACATGCTCACCCAACCACTCACCAAGCTTTGTATATCTTCTACAATGGCATACTGTTAACTGAAGAATCATGAGGTTCATCAATTTGAAAAGGAAAGTTTCATTTCTTATAAAGGGTTGCAGCCTGCAGGCTGGCTACCCTGCACACTAGGAAGCATAGCCTGTGGCTGAAGCTGAAAGCAGGGACTTCAAAGAAGAAAAGAGTGAGGCAGGAATTTATGCTGAACAGGTCAGCTAAGTGTATATACATATTCAACAGGTTATAGGAGGAACTGTGAATATTCATAAAGAGGGATATACACACATGTGTAGTAAGCAAACATGCATGTTGTATACATCCCATGTTCACTTTGGGGTGGAGTATTAACATTTAAATGCATTAAAATTAGGCTCTGTACATCATAAAGTGAAATGGAGGACACAGAGGCATCCTGTGCGCAGCCTCTGCAAACCAGCCAGAACCAGTCTGTGGTCGGTGGTCTCTTATCTGGAAGGAATGCTACTCAGTTGCTGTGTCAAAACAGCAAAAGTAGAGAGGAGTACAGCTGGGCTGGATTCTGTTTAATTCTTAGGAAAGAAAGTCTAATGGCGATGAGTGAAGGAGGGGATATAATGAAGTGTGTCTGACCTCCCTTTTTGTCATGGCCAGGAACTCACTATTTTAAGGCTTCTCTGGGGTCATCTTGGCCAAGAGTGTGGTTCATTCAGTCGGTTCGGGGGCTTAGCATTTTGTCTTTATTTCTAAATACCAACTCACCCCTTAGCCCATTGCCACAGCCCTGTCAAGTCTTCATCACACTCTTGGAGATGGACAGCATGGCTGCCTTCTCCCTGGCCTGCCAGCTTCCGAGCTTATGCTCACCTGGATGGTCATGCTCATTTCTCATTTTGGGAACCACTGTCTGATTCTGTGGCTGTACACATCCCTCCCAGGCTGTCTGAGTTGGCATCCTTAGAGCTCGTGGATATTGGAGTGCCCCCCTCCTGTCAGATTCTGATAGGCAGTCTTTGGGGGTTTGCTGTAATCAGGTCACCCATTGTTCCCTTTTCTCTTCTTCCTTGGCTGTCCACAGGTTGGGGACTACTATGTCGTGTTGGGATCTGCAGGTAGCCCAGCCCTTTATCAATCACTGCGGCACTTCTAGAACAACTGGAAGCAGGAGTGGGCTGCTGAGGAAACCGAGGCTGGGAGTTGTGAGCACTGGCTGTGTGAATGGCCACTCCAGCTGCATGTTTCTTCTGCATGCACTCCTGACCAGACCAGCACAAGAAGTCGCTTATTCCTCCTTCCTGCCTCCCTTATTTCCTTCCTTCTTTCTCTTGTTCATTTTATCCAGCCAGTGTTTCTTGGAGCCACCTTTGGCCTGATCTGTGTAAGGAGCTGGCATGCAGGAGGAGCAGCCTCAGTTCTGGCCTCCAGCACTCCCAGGCTTGCCCAGGATGGGACTGCCTCCCCAGAAGCCTTGTAGAACTTTAAAAATTTGGGGGACGTTAGCACATGGCAATGACCTTGGGAAGAGGAGTCTATTCCTGTCTGTCCCTGCCATAACATATCTAAGAAAAAAGAAAGAAACATTTGTATTTCTACATACTCCTCCCTCCCTTGGCCAACCCCCTTGGGGCTCAATATCTCACTCATCGCTTTTGCTGTGTTTGAGTTGTCAAGGATACTTCTGCTGGCCTCATTATAGCTTTTCATGCTGGGAACTGTGTCTTTGGGTGTGGTTTTTGATTGATTAAAAGTAGGTTAAAGTAATGAGGTAGATGGAGGCGCTTCTAAGGGCTTTCATGGCTCTGATGCTGATGGATGAGACATTCCAAAGGAACCACAGTAATGTGGTTCTCCTGCTCCCTGTGGGCAGGGCCCTCATCCCTACAGTCTTGGGTGCTCACTGCCCAAGCCCCAAGGCTATAGGTTTGTGGATTTTGAGGTTCCACAAGTCAGGGACTGCAGTGCTGGAGTCCTTTGAGGTGGTGTACCCTGGGACCCAGCTGGACTTTTCTACCGAATGACTGAGTTGATACAGAACACCTCTTCTGTTCTGCACAGAATTGTGCCCATGCCGTCTTCCTGACTAACTTTCCTCGGGCTCCTGCCCTTTTGTAGTCTTTGTTCCTCCTGCTTGAAATGCCTCCTCCTTCAGGGACTGCATTTAGTTTTCACTATTGTGTCATCAGCACCAAACACAGTAGTGCCTGGCACATAGGTGCTCAAGTGTTTTTCTTTCTTTTCTTTTCTTTTTTTTTTTTTCAGATGGAGTCTCACTCTGTCACCCAGGCTGGAGTGCAGTGGTGCTATCTCGACTCACTGCAACTTCCACCTGCTGGGTTCAAGCAATTCTTCTGCCTCAGCCTCCCGAGCAGCTGGGACTACAGGCACGTGCCACCATGCCCGGTTATTTTTTTTGTTGTATTTTTAGTAGAGACAGGGTTTCACCATGCTTTCCAGGCTGGTCTCGAACTCCTGATCTCGTGATCCGCTCGCCTTGGCCTCCCAAAGTGCTGGGATTACAGGTGTGAGCCACTGTGCCCGGCCAGTGTTTTTCGACTGATTGACTGACTAAATGGATGAATGAACAAATGAATCCTTCCCCAGCTTCACAGAGTTGGTTACATAAGTGGGAAAGCAAAAAACCAACCATAGAAAACGCTGGAGAGTGAAGAGCTGACCACTGTGGGGAGGAAGTGACTAGGGAAGTTCTGACTGCTGAGGTCACCCCATCCCTGAGGCCACTCCATCCGTGGGACAAGTAAGTCATTTAATAGCTCTTGACACCAATGTGTTCATTTGTGATACTAACCGCTGCCTGCGTCCTGTCCTTGCAGCTCTCTGGTGGGAGTCATGTAAGAACACTTTGCATACTGTTTTGTGCACATGTGAGAGGTTGCCACTGCTGAGGGCTGGCTCTTCCCACAGTACCTCCTGTTGCCATCCTGAGGAATCTGGCCTTTCCCTAATTCTCACCTTCCTGGACATCTCTGGGAACCTTCAAGGCAAATGTTCTTGTATCCTTGAGCAGCTCATGTGTACTTGGAGAATTTGTCTTCGCCTTGTCTACAACTCCTAGGAGAAAGTGTGGCTCTCCCCTTTCTCCATCTTGACTGGAATCCATGGGTCACACAGTATTTGAAGAAACTCCCTTTCCTTCCCAAGCTTTGAACTTCCTTACAGCTTTCTCTGGTGGGTCCCACTCTGTTGCTTCCCTGGCCGTCTCCTACTGGACTGCAGGGACAGTGAGCTGCTCATCTGGACTTCTTGCCCTCAGCATCTGCCCTCACTGATCTATTCATCTCCCAACAGCTGCCAAAGTAAAGGCCTGGCTGAGCCAAAAGAAACTGTATTCTTGAATTCCTGGGGAGGTCGTGTGTGCAAGCTTTGATGTCAGAAGACTAGAGTTTGAATCCAGCAGTGTGCTCCCTTGCTCACTGACCCTGGGTGGTCACTTAATGTTTCTGGGCATTGGTTTCTTCTTTTTATAAAACATGGTTAACAATGTCTACTGCACAGATTTATAGTGAGGAATAACTTCAATGTTAATCACTTGTACAGTGCCTACCACTTAGCAGGAACTCAGAGAGGATTAGTGCACCTGTCTCTGGCACATGCTAGACATTGACCCAGAAACTTCCTATCTCTTAATTTTTTGTAAATAATGTGTACAGAGCCAGGGCCCACAGCCAATACAGTGAGCCTCTAACATGGTGAAAATCAGCTCTGATGAACAAAATAGGATAACTTGTGTTTGGATTCCTATATGCCCATATGTGCTGCTAAAGGAATTGAGAACACTCAGTGAGTCCAAACATTTCCTTCACAAATGTGTTTACCAATGTACTTTCCCCAAACCATTTACAACACCACCCCCACCCGCCAAGAGATTCCACATCAATTCAATGAGACTTTGCCACAAGTGAGTGGACTTCTGTAGACCTGGGATGGACCTGGCTTCCAGGTGGCTGCTTCCCCTGCCATTGTCCCCATAAATGGGCTTATGTACAATGGTTTAGTCATCTCTACTCCCTGGAGCTTTTGAGTTATGCGGTTAGGGGTTCTAGTAACTAAGTAGGTTTAGTTACTAAGTAGAATATTTGTGTATTTATTTTCTTATTACAAAGCATTACCACCAAGGGCTTTGTAGCCGTCAGTCCTTGCATGCTGTTTTCTGAGTAAAGAGGCATTCCACCAGATGGATATATGTCTGTCTGTCTGTTGGTCAGTTACACAAACTTGCACCTCACTGTCAGTTCATTCAGCTCTCACACCAGCAGGTCATTGCTATAGAGACTGAAACGGCTGAAGAGTGCACACCTGTGGGAACCTGAAGAAACCTGGGGGAACCTGTGCGCAAATGGGTTCCCTTGGTGGGGTCTCCCCTGACTAAATCAAATAGGCTCAGAGGGAAAACAGAAAAGTCACTCCTAGGCCTCCAGCCCAGGCCCACATCCTGGCTTGAGACTAATGTTCCAGAAGTTCCCCTTTTTGCCTGTCTCAGTTATACATATTTCTGGTTCCTTCTGTCCCTCTAGGCTCCTGAGGCCGTGCCGGAGTCCTCTTAGGAATTCCAGACACCAGCTCCCAAACCCTGCACCTGCAGCCTGCAGCCTCACAGCTGCAGTGGGATTGCTTTCTGAAGGTGCTTTCAAGAGGTTGAAGGTAAATGACTTCAGGCAGATGATTAGCCTAATTAAGCTTAATGCCTCCTGCAATTACCATGCTGGCTTTGAGGAGTGTCCCATTCCTCCCGTTCAGCCCGAGGGCTGAGTAGAAATCCTGATGAGGCAGGACAGGCCTCCCAGCAGGCCTGGCCCTGCCTCTGGTCACATCCCTCTGACGGCCCCTCCCTGTGTCTGGTGGTGGGGGGGTGCGAGCCAGCTCAGAGCCCTGGGGAGCCTGACCTCCTCAAGTGCAGGCTTGGTGGTGACAGCCAGCTTCCTGCCTGCCTCACTTACAGCCCAAGGAAGGGGGTTCAGAAACAGGGCGTTTCAGCCTTGGGGGCAGGACACAGCTCCCCAGACTTACTTGTTGAAAGGAGAAGGTGCTCCTTTAGCAATGAGATGCTCATGGTTCTCTGGAGCGCTGGAAGAGGTCTCACTGTCCCTACAAGGCTCTGTGACCATGATCGGGCACCTTCTGTCACCTCCACTGTGAAGTGGGAGGGGAACGTGGTAGGGATGAGGTCTCTAACTCTACCAAGATCAGGCGCTTTTGGTGGAAGGGATGAGATCTCTAACCTCCTACCAGGATCAGGCCTTGTTGGTGGAGGGGATGAGGTCTCTAAACCTCTCCAGGATCAGGCGCTTGTCCGGATGGAGGGATTGAGGGTTCTCTAACGCTCTACCAGGATCAGGCCTTGTCGGTGGAGGGATGAGGTCTCTAACCTCTACCAGGATCAGGCCTTGTTGGTATTTCCCCTGCCCCCTTCCCAGGCCGGTGACATGAGTACAGGGAAAGCAGACGGTGTGGAAATGAGGAAAGAAATAAAACAGCCTTGACTTATTGAGCGCTTGCTGGGTGCTAAATTCTTTGACATGAATTGTCTCATTTAATTCTCACAGTAACCCTGCGTGGTGGGTTCCATTATTATGCCCTCTGTGCAGATGAGAAAACAGAGGTTTAGCAAGCTTTAAGAAAGCTCATATCAACCCCAGCCTGTCTGACTCCAGAATCTGTCCTTTCCATCCTTATGGATGAGGCACAGGTAGATAATTAACTGCATGAACAAGTAAATGAAAAACAAAAACCAACGAAAAGCAGTCTGTACTTTACTCGGCCCTGGGCCGCCTGGGCCAGGTGCTTGAAAGGCATCTCTCTGTCTCCTTCATCCTTACAGACATCCTGTCAGGCAGGTATAAATGCCCCATTTTATTAATGAGAAATTAAGTGCAGATAAACTGAGCCTTTCCTGAGCGAGTAAGTGGAGAACCGGCCAGTCTTGGGGCACTGAGGGATGGGGAGGCCAGGGGTCAGAACACCTGTAGCCAATGGCTCCTTGCTCTTTTGATGGGTATTTCTTTGGCAGTTTTTGCCTCTGGTTCCCTATGAGTAGTCTGTTTCAGTGGGTCCCACCCCAACCTTGTAGTTAACAGTTGAGATAATTGATGTTTGGGAAGAACCTTTTTCCTACAAGTGATACAAGAGCAACTCAGAGAGCTGGAGGGACTGTGACTAGAGGGGACTTTGAGGTCTTAAATTCAGCATTGCCGCAATCACAGGAGACCAAACTAGAATATTACAGAGTCATGAAAGGTCAGGTGTCCATAGTCCACAGGAGCAGCCCAGCATGGTGGTCAAGAGCATGGTCTTTGGGGTCAGACAGCCAGGCGTGAACTCCGGCTCTGCTACTTGCTTGCTCTGTGGTCCCTCAGTTTTCCACCTGTAAGTGGGTAATAATAACACTCATCTCATAGGCCTGCTGTGGGGAGTCATGTGCTTATGAAGCACTTAAAACAGTTTCTTGTGCAGAGTAAGTGCTATGTGGGTGTTCATGAAATATAAACATTGAATGTCATTGAAAAATGCTTTTAAGTAATTTTGGGTATAAACTGTGAGCTGCAAAACTATATACATTATGCTTCTAATTTTCTTTACATATATGCATTTATACAATTTTTAATAATGGCTATCTATGTTATGGAATTTTGGATAATTTTTATTTCTTTATAACATTCTTTATTTTCTACAAGGAGCAAGAATTACTTTATAATTTTAAAATACAAAACAAAACTTCTTTTCATGCCGGCCTCCAACCCCTATTCCCATTATGAGATTGGTTCTAAATGATGAGTACTGTATTCCTCTGAAAGGCTGGGAGGTCCTGTCTGGAAACATCCAAAGGCTTTGCATCTTCTGAGTGTGAGGATGTGGCCAGCAGGGTTTGTGTCATGCCTGTTTGACTGCCTTGTCCACAGTGAGGATGCCTGGGGAGAACCTCTGGGTGTGGACTGCCTTTTCCAGGGTCTCATTTCTCCTGGGTTGTCTCCAGCTCCTGCAGAAATGCTGCAGGTATCCATAGAAACAGTGGACACTCTTGATTTAGTTTACCTTAGGTACTTGTTTTTCAGAAATGAGAACATTTAACATCTTCTTCACTACCTCTACCACTGCCTGACTTTCTTGCTGGGAGTTTGGCCATTCTGAAACACATACCTTTGGAAGTGGTAGTGAACTTGGAAATTGTCCTAAGTTTGGTACCATTGTAAAGTCTCTGACTGGGTGAGATATTTCTGCACTGTCTTGGATCCCGGGAAAATGTTTGTTTATCACAATACCAGACATGAGCAGAGAAATATCTGTGGTGTCACAGAAATTACAAGTTTTGGGGAGATGAACTTCTGGCTTGGAAAGGTATTGTCAAAGAGAAGCTTGCTGGTTGAAGCCAGCCTTTTACATGTTACCTATTATTTTCCAATTTAGGATTGAGCTCAAGAAATGCATATTTGAATACACAATTGGGCTAGATTCTTTCCTAAGCAATGCCACTACAGAGGACTGGGAGAACTATTTCAGCCCTAGGGGAAAGAAAAATAATCTGGCCTTTCAGCAAAGGTGAACTGGCTAAAAAATCCTGAGACTGGATTTGCATTGACATGAAACTAAATCAGGCCTGGGCCTGCTTCTGGACAGAGACCCAGTTATTTGGACTGGCTCCTGCTCTACCAGGCTTACCTTTTTCTTCCACATAAAATGTCTGCATTGTCAGGGAGGTGGTCTAGGTTGTAAGGCTATCTTGACAAGATAGGGGAGTATGTTAACTTGGGTCAAACTTGAAGTCAATTTGAGACCCCAGAAATGATAATAATTGAAAAATCTGACTTTTTCAACATTTTATTTTAAATATTTGAGAAGCATTGCTCTGCTGATAAATTATATCACATTTTTAATCCTCTAAGTGGACAAATAACTCCACTATACATCTGCAGAGCACCACCAGGTCCCAAGGTCATTGTGCTGTATCTATGGCAGGCTCTTTTCATCCTTGCTGCAGCCCTGTAAGCCAGCAGCATTGTTGGGTCTGTTTCACAGGTGAGAAACCAAGACGGGGGAAGGTAAGTGGCTTGGCTACAGGTCCCTGTCTAATGAGCGGCAGACCCTGAACTAGCCCCCAGCTCTTTTGTCTCTGACATACCCAGGATTCATTGTCATCTCTGGCACTGTGCTTTCTTCCAGGGCTAGTGAAACTTGCCAGCAAGGGAGATCCTTGGAAAAATAGCATCACTACTTGAGGTGTCTTTGTATCTGTGGTCTCTGAACAAATCTCCCCAACCATAAATAAGAGGTTTTCCAGGTCCAGTGAAGCTGCTTTGAACATGTATTTGATTTGCTTTTATAGTTCAGAGGAACAATAAAATGACTAAAATTACCACCATGGCAATGAATTAGAATTCCTTGCTGGCAAAACCTGTAATTCTCTTCTGTTCCCTGCATTCTGCCCTTCTTTACCATGTGTCCTGCTTTGACTGCTTCTGGACTTATCTGACCCTCAAGAACTCTTATCCAGGGGACTTGGCCTAGGCCCCAGGACTTCTCAGTGTCCACTGAGTTAACACATTTCCTCTTCCTTCTCATGCCACATGGCTGCCCTTCCAAAGGCGCTGCCTCTGAGAAGCACAGGTTTCTGAATTTACCGTATTTACCGGTTTGGGTTAGAAGCTTCTCCAGCCCCTTTCCTTCCCCTATGTTCTTTCAGTGCTGCCCTTGAATTATCAATAGTGAAAATTGCAGACATCAAAGGTTGAATTTAATGACGACCTACTTATCAAGTTCCAAATAGATCTGTAAATACAGCTGATCTCCAATCAAAGGAGACCAACTCATTTCCATGCGTGCATGCATGTGCCCATGCATACATCTATCCATGTGTGCACGCATTCATCTTTCATCTACCTACTCATGGAATTTCAGCACCTGCTTGTGCCAGATGCTGTGTTAAAAGGTGAGGTATAACAGCGAGGAAGACAGTCCTGATTCTTACTTCTAGGAGGAGAGATCCTCCTAAACTTCACTTTAGAATGAGGTGTGCTTCAATCAGAAAAGTGTAGGGTGCATGTTCTGTTGGTGATTGCCTTTAGAAGAAGAGCATGCACACATCTCTGAGTGTATATGTTTTCCTGCTTCTATATGAAATAAGTTAAGCCCGCTGGAAATTGTATTAGGGAAAAAGAAATTTCTTTACCTCAGGATTTCTTAGCAAATAGTGATTTGTTAGTTCCTAGTGGAAGTTCATCTTGGTGACTTCAACAGGGGCCCATTTTTACTTTGGTAGGTATGTAAATTAGCACTCACCAACAGCTGAAGTAGGAGGTAGAACTGGCTTATTTATGGGGCTGAAGTCAGGGGATTTCAGTTGTAGTTCCACTTCTGCCACTAACTTCTGTGGGATCTGAGGCAAGTCTCCTTACATTATTCTGCCTCTGTGTCTTCATTCTTAAAGTGGAGACTATACTTGTTTTCGTAGTTCTTAAGAATATTATACAGATGTGAACATGTGTGTGAAGTTTTAAATAAATGCAAAGCAGTGGAAGAAATGTACTTGAGTGAGTCTTTTGACAAATGGTCCAAGCTCAGAGATGTGTTCACAGCTGTTACGACCAGCACACTTGTTGCCTTAGTTAGAGTGACATACACCTGGTTTGCCCAGACAGTCCTGATTCATGCCCAAACTCCTGGCAAAAGTATTAAGACTGATCCTTTTTATGCTCAAGACTGTCTTGATTTGGAGGAGAAATCATATGGTTTTCTTCCTATAGAGAACATGAACTAAGCAGAAAACTAACCTCTGTCTCAGTGGCACGAGTTCTGTCATGTTTTAGGTTCATCAAATGATGGTGGTCAGAATGGGACCAGCACCAGCCTGAGATCAGTGCTTGAGTATGTGTAGCTCAAGTTAGAAGTGAGCAGCTGCTGTCCTTTTCTCTCCATAAGGGATGACTCTGCAGTTAACCTAGAGAGCCTCCAGATGAGCCAGCCAATGAGGTGGTCCCAGAAAACTGGGTCCATTGGAGGAAGGGCAGATTTCTATGTGGGGCTGCACCTGTCTTCTCCCGCTTCCAGCCATGGCTCTGCAGTTACAGCGCACATGCTGGAGCATGCAGGTCAGTCGTGCCTGGAGGTGCAGTAACTCGATGAGATTGCTGCACCATAGCCAACACGATGAGTGATGGAAGTGGGTAGGCTGAGCAGAAAATGGAGGGTGCCTTCTTCTGTCTCCACCCTCCCTCTTCTCCCAAGGCTGGCCAAGCTAGAGTGAGAGGAAATTAGTGAATTGTCCCTGGTGCCTGAGGCCCCTGACATCTGTCAAATGTGAGAGGGATAGTGTGTGTCCTTTGCTGGACTTGCTGCTTCTTGGGGTGACCTGGGACATAACTTTAGATCTTAGTTGGAGGAAAGAGCATGAGGGTGTCTTGGCCCTTTATCTATGGATATCTGCCATGTTGGGCTCCTATTTGAAAACAACAGCTGGGGGGATGCTGAGCTTCAATTGTCATGACCTGGTATTTCCTGGAGGTGGGAGGGGCATGGGTCTTGAGTCCCAATGTCTGAGTTATAAGTTTGACTCACCACTGACCCACTCTGTGGCTTTGGGCTAGTTGTGCTTCTTCCCCAAACTTGTTTTTCCATCTGTAAATTGGGATTAATTTTTACCCCAGTGATGTCATATCACCTCATCTATCCCTCACTCAGGAGGTTAAGGAGCTGTGTGAAGTCACAAGGTTACTTTATTTACTCGCTGAGTGTACACTGAGCACCTGCCATGTGGCAGCATGTGGAGGGTGCCAGGAATACAAGTGTCTGAGACAATCACAGCCTTGGCCCTCATGGAGCTGCTGTTTCATGAGAAGAGATTAATGGTGAACCACTAAATAAACTAGCAAATAAAATAGTTAGATCCCACTTTAAATAGTATGAAGAAAACATACAGGTTCTGAGATACATACAGGTGCCTGAGTGAGGGAAGGGGGTAGTGTTCAGACAAGGTGATTGGAGAAGCCTCATCTACGAGGGTGACTTTTATGTGGAGACCTGACCATGACCAGACAGCTGTGCAGAGTTGCAGAACTGTGTTCCAGACAGAAGGATGCAGAATGAGTTCCATTGACATCTCTGGCAGGTGGTTTACAAATCTTCCTTACAAGGATCATGGGAAGTAACCCGAGAGCACTGGGTTACAGATTAACCCATGTCTAAGATAGGTAAGTGGAAAAAGCAAAGTGCAGAACAAGCTGCATAACTTACTATAATCTATATAAAAAGAGTATGTGTATACATTCATATATGCTTGTATATTTGCAGATATCTCTAGAAGGGTATACCAGAAATTGATGGTTATAGGTAAGAAGGGAGTCTTGGGGCCTATGGTAAAAAAAAAAAGACTCACTTTTAATTGCGTATCTATTTTTACTGTTTGATTTTTTTAAACCATGTGCGTATACTACTTTAGAATAAGCTCACTTTTATAAAAATATGTATACTTATTTAAAGTAAATGTTTGTAGGCCATTTGGCAGCAAAAGAAAGACAGGTTTATGGGAGTGTGGGTGTGTGTGGAATTTTCCAGGTGCCAGGAAAACAAGCCAGATCTGGAACTGAACAGTGCCTGGGGCCAGCTTCAGCATGGAGAGCCCAGGAAAGGGGGGCACGATGACCCCAGGCATCCATCCACACATGCACAGACATATTTCCGTGGCCTTTCTTCTCACTACACATGACAGGGGTGCCCATTTCCCCTCTCTTGTACTTCTGCCTAAACTCAGTAAATGTGTTTATTTGGATTTGAAAAATCACAGCCCTAACCCTCATACATGTGCTGACTTTTAATATAATTACTTATGTGCACATTTGATTTTTTTGCAGGATTAACCCCTAGGGCTCCTACCACAGAACCTCATGCCACATGTAGTATCAGTCCTTTAATATGCAGAACATATATCACAAATATTTACTTGCCCTGAGAGGTTATTTATTTTTCCCTTTCCATGTCCTTTCCAGGGTAGTGAAGACATCAACAGCAATAATTTCATCAGATATTAGGATGAAAACTTCTATTAAATTTATAGAAAGCCAATTGAATTATAGTGGAATGAGGTGTTGAGGTTAATTTAATCTTCTATTTTACTGTCTGGTTTACTCCCTTTCTGTTGTTGAACTTCTGAAAGCATGATTATGTTTACTTTCCTGCCTAATGCTTCAGTACTTGGAATCCTCTCCTCTCCAGAACAGAGCTGACAACCACTGAACAAAAGAAAAAGTTTAGTGAACAGGTAAAATCACCCAAGGTTTACCATATAATAAGACTTTAATCTTACTCATATAGAAATTGCTTTCTCAGAGCTTATTCTCACTTTATATATAACTTTAATGAGTAGAATGTTCTAATTTATATGTCTACAAAAATTTAGAAGGTAGAGGAATAAGCAGATACTTTGACATTAGCAAGACATGACAGCCTAGTAGCATAGAAAAGACATATAAGCGCAGAAACTCAATTTCAAAAACCATAATGTTAGGGGATGGATTAATGAAGTGGGAGTGTTCCATGTGTCTGGAAACATTACAGTAAAAGTTGTACAATCAATGATTCTGAATCTTCAATGTAAATTATGTTCTAAATCTGTTTAAAGAAGACAGAAGCCAAGCAACACATTTTAGAAAGATGTTTTAAAATCAGAAATGGCTAAAAATTGTAAATATTCAAGTGATCTCATTGTTCAATTCCCACCTATGAGTGAGAACATG
>NW_016805277.1:0-3465 GCF_001698545.2 Rhinopithecus bieti | reverse complement strand
AGATTTTTCAACATGGATTCAATAAGATCAGCCACACTTAATCCAATAGCCCAGTTGGTATATCCTTTTAGCTTGATGACTTCATAGGCACTTTCAACCACCATCTTATGCACTTCCTTCCAATTTTCACTATCATTGTCAGTTCCCATTTCTGGATTCAATTCCTGGAGAGAAACACCTGCCACATTCACGCCACTCCACACAGCCACACTTGAGTCGCCATGTTCCCCCAAAATCCACCCATGGCAGCTGCTGGGATGAATGCCAAGTTTTTCAGCCATAAGGTAGCGAAATCTAGCAGAATCCAGATTACATCCACTTCCAATCACGCGGTGTTTGGGTAATCCACTTAGTTTCCAGGTAACATATGTAAGAATGTCCACTGGGTTGGAAACCACAATTATGATGCAATCAGGACTGTACTTGACAATCTGAGGAATAATGAATTTGAAGACATTAACATTTCTCTGCACCAGATTGAGTCGACTCTCCCCTTCTTGCTGACGGACTCCTGCAGTTACCACTACAATCTTAGAATTGGCAGTCACAGAATAATCTTTATCTGCCACAATTTTAGGCGTCTGAAGAAATAAGCTCCCATGCTGCAGATCCATCATTTCTCCTTTAAGCTTATCTTCCAAAACATCCACAAGAGCAAGTTCATCAGCCAGAGACTTTCCCAGAATGCTGATAGCACACGCCATACCAACTTGTCCAACACCCACTACAGTGATCTTACTGTTTGGGACTGTCGTCTCTTCTTCCGCAACTGGTGCAATGAGTTTTTCCTTAAGAGTTGCCATTTTGCACAGGAGAGGGAAGGCGCTGGAGACCTCTGTAACAGCAGCACTGCGGAGAAGACCCATACTGCTTTCTATAGTGCCTGTACTAACTAATTTATGTTCCTACCAACAGTATATGAGTACCCTTTTCTCCATATCCTCACCAGCATCTGTTATTTTTTGTCTTCTTAATGATAGCCATTCTAACTGGTCTAAGATCGTATCTCATTGTGGTTTTGACTTGCGTTTCCCTGGTGATTAGTGATGCTGATCATTTTTTCATATATCTGTTGTCTATTTGTATTGTTTTGAGAGATGTCTATTTAAGTCCTTTGCCCACTTTTTAAAGAAAATATTTTTTCATTTGCTTGTTTTTTAATGCTGAGTTGTTTGAGTTTCTTATATATTCTAGACATTAGTCCTTTATTGGATGAATACTTTGCAAATATTTTTTCCCATTTTAACAGATTGCCTCTTCACTATGTTGGTTGTTTCCTGTGCAGAAGCTTTTAAGCTTATTATAATTTCATTTATCTATTTCTGTTTTTGTTACCTGTGCTTTTGAGGTCTTAGCTATAAAATCTTTGCCTAGGACCAAGGTCCTGAAATATTTTCCCTATGTTTTCTTCTAGCAGTTTTATAGTTTTGGGTCTATGTTTAAGTCTTTACTTAATCCTGAGTTGATTTTTGTACATTGTGAGAGAGGGGTCCACTTTCAGTCTTCTGGATATTCAGTCTATGGATCTATGGATATCCACTCTTCCCAGCACCATTTACTGAGGAGGGTATCCTTTCCCCAGTTGTATGCCCTTGGCACCTTTGTTGAAAGTCAGTTGACTGTGAATACATGGGCTTATTTTTGGAGTCTCAGTTCTGTTCTATTGGTCTATGTGTCTGTTTTTATACCAATACCATGCTATTTTGGTTACTATAGCCTTGTAATATATTTTGAAGTTAGGTGGTGTGATGCCTCCAGCTTTGTTTCTTTTGTTCCAGAATTCTTTGGCTATTCAGGCTCTTTCATGATTCCATATGAATTTTAGGATTGTTTTTTCTATTTATGTGAAAAACGACATTGTTATTTTGATGGTGATTGCATTGAATCTGTAGATTGCTTTTGGCAGAATGGTCATAATAATATTAATTCTTCTAATTCATGAGCCTGGGATATCTTTCCATTTGTTTTGTCCTCTTCAATTTTTTCACCAGTGTTTTGTAGTTTTTCTTGTGGAGATCTTTTACCTCTTTGGTTAATTTTATTTGTAGGTATTTTATTTTTTGTAGCTATTGAAAATAGGATTGTCTTCTTGATTTCTTTCTTAGCTAGTTACTTGAAACACTGCTGATTTTTGTATGTTGATTTGTTACTCTACAACATTACTGAATTTATCAGACTTAAGAGTTTTTGGTGAGTCTTTTCTAGACATAATATCATATTATATGCAAACAAGGACAATTTGAGTTTCTCCTTTCCAGTTTGGATGTCTTTTATTTCTTTCTCTTGCCTAGTTGCTCTAGCTAGGACTACCAGGACTGTGTTGAATAGGAGTGGCAAAAATAGGCATCCTTGTCCTTCCCCCAATTCAGTATGCTGTTAGCTGTGGGTTTGTCATATATGACCTTTATTATGTTGAGTTATGTTCCTTCAAATGCTTAATTTGTTGAGAGTTTTATCCATGAAGGGATGTTGAATTTTATTAAATTCTTTTCCTTCACCTATTGAAAATGATCATATGTTTTTTCCCCTTTTATTCTGTTGATGTGATTTACCACATGTTTGATTTTGTATATCGAATTATCCTTAAATCCCTGGGATAAATCCCACTTGATCACGGTTGATATGGTTTGTATTCGTGCCCCTTCCCAAATCTCGTGTCAAATACAGTCCTCAGTGTTGGAGGAAGGCCCTGGTGTGAGGTGATTGGAACATGGGAGCGGATTTTACCCTTTCTGTTCTTGTGATAGTGAGTTCTCATGAGATCTGGTTGTTTAAAAGTGTGTAGCACTTCCCCCTTCTGTCTTTTCCTCCTGCTCCAGCCATGTTAGACATGCCTGCTTTCTCTTCACCCTTTGCCATGATTGTAAGTTTCCTGAGAACTCCCAAGCCATGCTTCCTGTGCAACCTGAAGAACTATGAGCCAATTATACCTCTTTTCTTTATAAATTACCCAGTCTCAGATATTTCTTTATAGCAGTATTAGAATGAACTGATATAGAAAATTGGTACTGAGAAGTAGGTCATTGCTATAAAGATACCTGAAAATGTGGAAACAACTTTGGAACTGAGTAATGGGCAGAGGTTGGAACACTCTGGAGGACTCAGAAGAAAATAGGAAGATGAGGGAAAGTTTGGAACCTCCCAGAGACTTGTTAAATGGTTGTGAACAAAATGCTGATAGTGATATGGACATGGAACACCAGGCTGATTAGGTCTCAGGTGGAGGTGAGGAATTTAATGGGAACTGCAGCAAAGGTCACTTTTCTTATGTGTCAACAAAGAGGTTGGTGGCATTGTGCTCCTGCTCTAGGAATCTGTGTAACTTTGAACTTGAGAATGATGATTTAGGGTATCTGGTAGAAGAAATTTCTAAGCGGCAAGGCATTCAAGATATGGCCTGGCTACTTCTAATACCATATGCTAACATATATGAGCAAAGAAATGACCTGAAACTAGAACTTATAT
>NW_016805276.1:80992-82224 GCF_001698545.2 Rhinopithecus bieti | reverse complement strand
TTTAATTGCTATTTAATTTTTTTAGATTTCATTAACTGATGGTTAATTTTAATTTTCATGTTTAAAATTTTGATTTTATTTTCTGATTTATTTTTTAATTTCGTGCAGTGTATTCTCAAATCTTCAACATTCAGGATTTTATCTTTGGCATTAATGCTCTAAATTTTCCTTTAGTCTCATATTTTGGCATGTAGTACACAGTTTTAACAGCTTGGATGAAGTATAATTGATTTCAAATAAGCTACTATTAATATAAATATGTATATATTTGTGTGTGTGTGAGAGAGAGAGAGAGAGAGAGAGAGAGAGGAACCATCTCTACACTGAAGATTATGAACATATTTATCCCTCTCCCCAGCTTTCCTTGTGCACTTTTGGATTTCCCCCTCCTAATTTTGCCCGAGCTCTCCCCACTTTCCCATACCATGGACATTCTTCATTGTTAGTAACTTCAACTTTGATTTTAGATACAGGAGGTACATGTGCAGGTTTGTTACATGGGAATATTGTGTGATGCTGAGGCTTAGAGTACAGATCTCATCACATAGGTAGCGATCATAGTACTGGATAGGTGTTTTTTAGACTCACCCCCTCTTTCTCCCTCCACCTGCTAGTAGTCTTCAGTGTCTGTTGTTCCCATATTGTTGTCCATGTGTGCTCAATTACACACGCACAAACACACACACAAATATATATTAAGTTGTGCAGTTCATCTGAAATCAATTATACCTCAATTAAGCTGTTAAAAACTGTGTGCCATATACCAAAACATGTATCTAAAGGAAAATTTAGAGCATTAATGCCAAAGATAAAATCCTGAAAATTTAAGATTCGAGAATACACTTTTTTGAAATTATAAAATAAATAAGAAGTTAAAATCAAAATCAAATATTTAGCTCCCACCGACACATGAGAACATACAGTATTTGATTCTATGTTCCTGTGTTAATTCACTTAGAATTATAGCCTCCAATTCCATTCATGTTGCTGCAAATAATATTATTTCATTATATTTTATGTCTGCATAGTATTTTATGGCGTACATGTACCACATTTTCTTTTTCCAGTCTACCATTGGTGGGCACCTGGGTTGATTCCATGTCGTAGCTATTGTGAATAGTGCAGCGATGAAAATGTGAGGGCATATCTTTTTTGGTAGAATGATTTATTTTCCTTTGAGTATGTACCCGGTAACAGGAATACTGGGTTGAATAGTAGCTCTGTTTTCAGTT
>NW_016805276.1:72767-76850 GCF_001698545.2 Rhinopithecus bieti | reverse complement strand
CCAATATCCCTGATGAACATCGATGCAAAAATCCTCAATAAAATACTGGCAAACCGGATTCAGCAGCACATCAAAAAGCTTGTCCACCATGATCAAGTGGGCTTCATCCCTGGGATGCAAGGCTGGTTCAACATTCGCAAATCAATAAATGTTTTCAGTTCTTTGAGAAATCTCCAGACTGCTTTCCACAATGGCTGGACTAATTTACATTCCCACCAACAGTGTAAAAGTGTTTTCTTTTCTCCACAGCCTGGCCAGCATCTGTTGTTTTTTTGACTTTTTAATAATAGACACTCTGACTTGTGTGATACATTATCTCATTGTGGTTTTATTTGAATTTCTCTGATAATTAGTGATACTGAGTAATTTTCACGTGTTTATTGGCTGTCGTATGCATCTTTTGGGAAGTATCTCTTCATGTCTTTTGCCCATTTTTTAATGTGGTTATTTATGTTTTTCTTGTTGATTTGTTTAAATTCCCTATAGATTCTGAATATTAGACCTTTGTTGGATGCATAGTTTATTTATATCTTCTCCCATTCTGTAGGTTGCCTGCTTTGTTGATAGTTTCTTTTGCTGTGCAGAAGCTCTTTGGTTTAATTAGGTTTCACTTGTCTATTTTCGCTTTTACCGCAATTGCTTTTGGGGACTTAGCCAAAAATTCTTTGCCAAGGCTGATGTCGAGAAGAGTATTTCCTTGGTTGTCTTCCAGGATTTTTATAGTTTGAGGTCTTACATTTAAATCTTTAATCCGTTTTGCGTTAATTTTTCTATGTAATGAAAGGTAGGGGTCCAGCTTCCATCTTCTGCATATGGCCAGCCCCTTATTCCAGCACCATTTATTGAATGCCCATTGCTTCATTGCTTGTTTTTGTTGGACTTGTCAAAGATCAGATGGTTGTAGGTGTATGACTTACCTTTCTGAGTTTTCTGCTGCATTCCGTTGGTCTGTGTGTCTGTTTCTGTTCCAGTACCAAGCTGTTTTGGTTACCTTAGCTTTATAGTGTAGATCCAAAAAAAGAGCCCCGATAGTCAAAACAATTCTAAGCAAAAGGAAAAAAGCCAGAATCATCACACTACCCAACTTAAAACTATACTATGGACATTCTTGTATGAGTCTATGAATGTATAATTTCATTTTTCTTGGATAAACTTCAAGGAGTGGAATGGCTGGATCATGTGCGAAGTGTACTTTAAAGTTGTTTTAGAATAAATCAATATGTTTTGCAACATAATTATACTGTTTTACATCCTACCAATATTATGAGAGTTACAGTTGCTTTACATACTTGCCAGCACTTGTTTTAGTCAATATATTTAATTGTAACTCCTCTAATAGGTGTGCAGTGATATCTCACTGTTGCTCTAAATTGCATGATATACACAAGTCATCAATCTTTCCTTGCTATTTATTCCCAGTAAGTGGAGAAAATGGATTACAAGCCTGTTGTTAATCTTTTCTTTCCCATTTATGCTTTTGCCTATATGATTATTTTTATTGTATGCTGGATTTTCTGTATGAAATACCATAGAAATAATTGGGAGTTTTGAAAAATTTTTCCTTTTTAGTGAGCATTTGCTTTTGCTTCTGAGAGACAGTTAGCATGTGGGCAGCTGTCAGCAATCAGGGATATTCCTTTTGAAGCTACGTCTGAAGTTTTGTGAGATGTTTTCTATTTCTGGCTCATATAAGCATTTAGGGCATAGCCTCTCAGGGATGCCACATGAACCCCTGGGTTGTCTTCCTGTTTCTTTCTCCCTGGTGCACTGTCAGTTTTGATCTGTGTCCCTTGAGTTTTTGAGACTACTAAAATACCTGCTTAGCTGCATAGTGTCTAAACCACAGCTTCGTGGTTAGTATCTTAGCTTCTCAATCACCCCCTTTGAGTTACCATATATTGTGAGGGGAAAAGAGGTACCAAACTTGGGTTTCATCCCTTGGGCTGCTGTTTTGAGAACTCGTCTCATCAAGTGGTTGCTTCCTTGGGTTAGTA
This sequence comes from Rhinopithecus bieti, assembly GCF_001698545.2. Lineage (NCBI taxonomy): Eukaryota > Metazoa > Chordata > Mammalia > Primates > Cercopithecidae > Rhinopithecus > Rhinopithecus bieti. The sequence continues at coordinate 74,856 of NW_016805276.1, read as the reverse complement.
GTGCCTTTGAAGAATGTCTTTAATATCTTCCAGCTTTTCTAGTTTTTCTCAGCAGAATGGTTTGTCTGATAGAGCTTCTCAGTCATTCCTGAAAACAGCTCCATATATTCTCCTTTTGAAATAAGTTTGTTTTCCTCTTATGCCTAATTAACCCAATCTTTATATCAACAAGATTAAAATTTTTCTTAAAAGACAAGTAATTTTCTGAAGGGTTTATCTTTTCTGTCTCTCTCTTTTTTATTTTCATTTTATTTTTGAGACAGAATCTTGCTCTGTTGCCCAGGCTGGAGTGCAGTGACACGATCTTGGCTGACTGCAACCTCTCTCTCCTGGGTTCAAGCAATTCTCCTGTCTTTATTTGCTTAATGTCAGATTTTTTTCATTGATTGCCTAAGTGTTTCGCCAGTTCCCAACATGTGCCAGATATGGATTACATGGTAGAGGTACATTGTTGAGGCACAGCCCAGTGGAACACAAACAAGTCAATATGTAATATATTATAGAATATAAATTTTGTGGTAATTTTAAAAGCTACGTTAATAGCCAAAATGTTACCTATTACTTTTTTCGTTATTTATTTTTTGAGATGGAGTCTCACTGTGTCTCCAGGCTGGGGTGCAGTGGTGCGATCTCGGCTCACTGCAACCTCCACCTCCTGGGTTCAAGTGATTCTCCTGACTCAGCTTTCCAAGTAGCTGGGACTACAGGTGCGCACCACCACGCCCAGCTAATTTTTGTATTTTTTGTAGAGACGGGATTTCACCACGTCAGCCAGGATGGTCTCAATTTCTTGACCTTGTGATCCACCTGACTTGGCCTCCCAAAGTGCTGGGATTACAGGGGTGAACCACTACGCCTGGCCAGAAAGTACCAATTTATATAAATGCAACCTAACAGCAGAAAAACTCCTTGTATCCCTGCCTTTTCCTTGTGGCCTTTTGTCATATTTTATTTAAACATTTTCTTGAAAACTTGATAATTGCTCATTTTTTTTCTTTCGTTTTATTGAATGAGCAATTCAGTGAAATGCACAGATTTTAAGCTAACATTGTATATTTTAATTTTATAAACATAGTTTCCTTTTGTTTTTAAAACACATTTATGATAGCTGTTTTGAAGCCTGTCTGCTACTCCAACATTTTGGTCTCTGCAAAGGCAGTTTCTGTTGTTTGTCTTGTGTCCTATATATTTGTCACACTTTCCTCTTTTTTCCCATGTCTCATAGTTTTGGAATTTTTATTTTGTTGTTAAGTACTGGACATATAAGGTAATACTAAATATATGAAATCTTGAGATTTATTCCTCATCTGGTTTATTGTTGTTGTTTATTTTATTGTTTATTTGTTGACAAGACTGGGCTAGTTTTGTGAAGTCTATTTTTACCGTAGTGTGCGGCTTCTGATATCCTTGCTTAGATTTTTCCTCATGTTTTCATCTTTTAGCCTGTCTTGTCAGCATTCTTGGTGAAAGGTTGTACTTAAGCCTCTGAACAAAAAGATGTTCCTCCCTTGCCTTTGGATCTGTTTGTGGCGTAGAAACTGTTTTTATGATTCTGGGTTCAAAATTGTTATCTTGTTTCTCAGCATTGGAAAGATGCTGTACCATTTTTCCAGTTCTCCGTGGATTCTGTTGAGAAGGCAGCCATCATTCAAACCATTGTTCATGGATTGATATTCTACATTTATTTTTTGAAGTTTTTGATGGATATATGTTCACTCATTTCACTAATATTATTTATATTTCATATAAATGTCAAATATATGGTTTACTAATAAAATATTTCAAAGACTTCAATAGTTTCTACATCAATTAAGTTATTTCATTTAGGCAAATAAAAAGAATGTATTTGGCTGACACTAGCAATAAAGCAAAGCAAAATAAAAAATATATAGCTGATGTGAGAAACAACAAAAGCCAAAAAACCAAAAATTTATTTTATATTTAAAACATAAAGATATCTGCACATAGTATTGCGTCCTTTGTAGGGACATGGATGCAGCTGGAAACCATCATTCTTAGCAAACTATCACAAGAACAGAAAACCAAACACCGCATGTTCTCACTCATAGGTGGGAACTGAACAATGAGA
>NW_016805276.1:65454-70365 GCF_001698545.2 Rhinopithecus bieti | reverse complement strand
TCACCATGTTAGCCAGGATGGTCTGGATCTCCTGACCTCATGATCTGCCCACCTTGGCCTCCCAAAGTGCTGGGATTACAGGCGTGAGTCACCGGGCCTGGCCTGCTTTGGCAGCTTTATCTAAAATCGGTTGACCATAATGTATGGGGCTATTTCTGAATTCTTTTTTTTTCATTCATCTATGCATCCATCTCACTATGAATACCACACTATCTCTATTACTATAGATATATAATACATCTTGAAAGTGAGTGCAGTGAGTTCTCCAATGTATTTTACTATTTCAAAATTTTGCTAGTTATATCAATTTTAGAATAATCTCAGTAACTACAATAAATGTATTGGAATTTACTTACTTAGGAATTGTGTTAAACCTGTATTTTTCTTTTGTGAGAATTTAAATTTACTCTGTTGAACAGTCCAATTCAAACGCACAGTATGTCTCTCTGTTTAGATATTCTGATTTATCTCATCAATGTTGTGTAATTTTTAGTGTACAATGCCTATACATGTTTTGTTATATTTGCTTCTAAGTATTTCATTTATGAAGCAATTATAAATTCTGTTTTTCATTTCAGTGTCCACATGTCTATTATTAGTATATAAAAATAAAATTGATATCATGTTTTTTTTGTATCACATAACCTTGCCAATGTCACTCTTTTTTTAAAGACAGGGTCTTGCACTGTTGCCCAGGCTGGAGAGCAGTGGCACAATCATAGCTCATTGTAATCTCCAATTTCTGGGCACAAGTGATCCTCCCCTCTTAGCCTCCCAAGTAACTGGGACTGCAGGCTTCTGCCACCACACTTGGCTAATCTTTTAATTTATCTTCTGTAGAGACACGGTCTTGCTATGTTGCCCAAGCTAGTCTTGAACTCCTGGCCTCAAGTGGTCCTTCTGCCTCGGCCTCCCTCAGCTTTGGGAATATAGGCATGACTTGCCACATCCAGCCACTTCTTATTTCTAAGTGATTTTTATAGATTCTTTGGGATTGTCTATGTAGACTTTAGTTCATCGGCAAATGGAGGTAGTTTTCTTTCTTCCTTTTAGGTTTATAGGCCTTCTATTGCTTTCTTTCCTTGGATCACCAGCAAGCACTATCTTGAACAAAACTGGTAAAAGTAAACTACTTGCCTTATTCCTGAATTTAATAGGAAAGCATTCAGTATTTCACCTTTATGTATAATGTATGCTGTAAGTTTTGGCAGATGCTTTTATCAACTTTAGGAAGTTCTTTATTTTTCTCTTTCTGAAAGTTGTTATCATGAATGGGTATTGAATTTGGTTAGTTCATTTTGCTTCAATTGCTATGTTCATGTCATTTTCATTCTTTAGCATGCTAATATGGTAGATTACATTGATTGTTTTTTAAAAATTTTATTGTATATTTTTAACCTGTATGACTTACTGTTTTGATATACATATACATAGTGAAAGGATTGCTATAAACAAATTTACATATCCATCACCTTCCATGGTTATCTTTTTTGTGTGTATATGCCTTATATTCCTGGAATTAAATCAACTTGCAAACCTTTTATGTATCACTGAGTTCTTTTTGCTGGTATCATGTTGAAATTTTGTGTCTGTAGGTTTATGGTTTTTGTTGTGGTACTTCTTTGTCTAATTTTGATCTAATGGTAATACTAGCTTCATAAAATGAATTGAAAAGTTTTTCCTCTTTAATATGCTATTTTCTGTTTCTGTTTTCTGTCTTAAATGTTTATATGCTGCATTTTCTTTTTCCTTTATGCTGCATTTTCTTTTTCCTTTATTTCAATGACTTTTAAAAAAATTCTTGATGGTGTCTATTTGACTCATGGATTATTTCCAAGTGTATCATTTTGTTTTCAGACTTTTAGAGATTTTGCTGTTATGCTTTTGTTACTAATTTCCATTTGATTCCATTGTGGTCAGAGAACACACGCTTATGACTTTAGATTTTTAAAATTTGTTGAGATTTATTTTATTCACCATGATATGGTCTGTCTTGGTGTATATTCCATGGACACAAAAAGGTAATTTGTACTAGACTATTGTTGGATGCAGTATTCTATAATTGACCGTTAAATCCTGTTGGTTGATGGTGTTTTCTTTAAAATCTTTGCTGACTCTGCGTAGTTATTCTATCAGTTGTTAACAGAGAAGGTTGAAGTCTCCAGCTACTGTAGATTAATCTATTTCTCCTTTCAATTGCATCAGCTTTGTTTTCATATTTTGTAGCTCCGTTTGTTGGGTGCATGCATATTTAAGATTACTATATCTTCTTTTGGATTGACCACTTGTTATTATATAATGTCCATCTTTATTTCTTATAGTTTTCTTTGCTCTGAATTTTGCCTTATCTGATGTTTATGTTGTGATTCCTGATTTCTCTTGATTATTTTTGGTATGATATATTTTCCCCATCCTTTTTTTTGCATTTCATTTTATTTTATACATTTTATATATTTTGGTTGATATATAATGAATGCACATGTTTTGGGGTACATGTGATAATTTAATACATTGATATAATTTGCAAAGATGAAATCAGTGCATTTGGGATATCCATCATCTCAAATATTTGTCTTTTCTTTATGCTTCATCCTTTACTTTTAATCTGCCTATATCATTATATTTAAAATGTGATTGTTGTAGACAGAAAAATAGTTAAGTCACTTTTTTGTTAATTCACTCAGCCAATATCAGTATTTTAGTTGGTATATATAGGGTATTTTCACTTAATATTATCTGTATGTTAGCACTTAAGTGTGCCATTAATTTTTTATTCTGTTTGTTCTCTCTGATTTTGTTTCTCAGTATTCTCTTTTCTGTCTGCGTGTGGGTATTTAATTGTTTTAATTCAATTTGTATTTATCTAGTGTATTTGAATGTACATTTTTGCATTATTCATTTTACTGATTACTCTGAACAACAGATAGATGATAGATAGATACATAGATAGATATCATAATCTGTCATCGTTTTACCACTTTAGTAATGTGTTAGAAACCTTATCTTCTATTATCTCTATTTACTATACTCCTGAATTCATTTGTCTTAAATATTTACTCCTCACACTTGAGATCCACGTCAGAAAATGTTATAATTTTACTTAGAGTGAAAATCTAATTTAGAAAGCTCAAGAGGGGGGAGTTAGTTTATTGTATTCACCTGTGTTTTGATAACCCTGTCCCTTCTTTTTTTTTGATATTCCAAGATTACTTCTTTTATCAATCTTCTCTGTTTAGATAACTTACTTTTAGCCATTCTTTTAGGGTAGTTGTGCTGGCAATAAATTTTCTTAGTGTTCCTTCATCTGAGAATGTCTTACTTTATATTTGATTTCTGAGAATATTTTCACTGGATATAGGATTCTGGGTTGACCATTCTTTTCTTTCAGCATTTTAAAATTGTGGAACTTGCGTCCGGCTTCCCTGTAGAAACCAGATGATAAATTTGACCAAATTTGAATGTTTTGTACTTTCCCTATAGGCAAGGTATAATTTCTCTCTTGCTGTTTTCAAAAACTTTGTTTTACCTTTAGTTTCCAGAAGTTTGACCATGAGGGGTCTTGGGATGAATTTCTTCAGGTTTATCCTAATTGTGTTTCACTAAGCTCTTGAATCTGTAGATTTCCTTTGGCAAGCTGGGAAGTTTTTAGGCATCCTATCCTAAAGTATTCTCAGTCCTATACTCTATCCACTCCTTATGGGATTTCAGTCACAGGAATGTTAGAACTTTTCTTATTGACCTACAAGTCCCTGAGATTTTGTTCCTTTTTTTCTCCCTTCTATTCCCTCTCTGTTGTCCTGATTGGGTAATTTCTTTTTTTCTGCCTTCAGTATCAATAATTAGCTCCTCTGCACCACACAAGCAGGGGAAAGGTGAAGGCACTATCTCTGTTACCAGGCTAGTGTAAAAGAGTATTCCATCCTTGACCTCCATTGACTCCTGAATGAGGGATGTTCCTGGTTACTCCTGGTTGGGGCCGGGAGTTGTGGTCCCTGTCTAGGCCTCCACTCATTCCTGCCTGATAGGGAGAGTAGGAGTGTCAGGTTGTAGCTCCTCATATGAACTTCACTGACAATGTATAGTGTGACTTTTTTTTTTTAACCTTTTCACCATGTGCTGTTGTGAAGCCATTAATCTCCACTGAGTCTCCTCTGACAGCACTCCAGTAGGGAGGGGAGCAGTATTTCATTAATTCTTAGGGAGGGGAAGTCCAGATTTCCCACATGCTCTCTTTTGACACCAGTGGTGTGGTTGAGGGCCTGCTCTTTACCACCCAGCAAGTATGAAAGTACCAGCTCCCTACTGGGCTTTGTTGGATCACATGTGGTGGCAGTTTGGGTTAACTAGTTACATAGTGGTGAAGGTGCATTTTTGATGGATGGTTGAGGATGGGAGCTTTGGTTTTCTGTGATGTTTGGCTGAAGTAGAACAGTTATTAAAGATATCTTTAGTATATTCCAGATTTCCTAGTTTTGTTCAGCAGGAAGGTTGGACTGAAAGAGGCTGGTTTGCTTCTTCAGTGGAAGTGTTCATTTTTACAAATACTAGTTATTGGAATACTTGTGAGTCTGTAGATTTTTCTTTTATAGAAAATTTCTTCAATCTATATGTCCATAAGATAAACAATTTCTGTTAATGCAAATGATCTTCCCAAGGTCAAGGTTCTTCCCAAGGTTAATGCAAATGATCTTCCCACTTCCCAAGGAGTGCATCTTTTTATCATTATACTTAATTTATTTCAAGTTAAATATCTGTAACTTCAGTACATTTATCATTGATATCAGTTATTTAAATAAATAATAGAAAATCATATTATATATTTATCCACATATTTTCTCTTTTCAGGGTTTTTCACTCCTTCCTAAAATTCTTGGTTTCTGTAAGATGTTATCTTCCCTTACCCTAAATGGC
>NW_016805276.1:55258-64686 GCF_001698545.2 Rhinopithecus bieti | reverse complement strand
GTGCTCTATTAAAAAAGAAGAAAAACAACAACATCAAAAATATATTTAATGTAATTACAAATATTCATTTATTGATTTAATTTTAGTTTTACGTTTTTTGGCTTTTTTTCCAATTTATTCTAGAGGATTATTCTGTCTTAAATATTTCATATAAATATTAAATTTCTTAGTATTCTATCTTCAAGCATTCTCTTTTGAGTTTAATGGTCTGAACTTTCTTTGAGACATTTGATGCATAAGGCACATTTGGAATATATTTATTGAAGTATAATTGACTTAAACTATACAATGTTAAAGTTAACATGTAAGTTTTAATATGTGTATACTTAAGAAACCAATACTACAATCAAGACAATGTAAATATCCACTCATCCTGCACCAAAGTTTCTTATGAACCGTGTACCTTTTCCCTTTGATATTGCCCAGGCTCTCCACCCTTTGCCATGTTATGGACATTCTTCTAGGAGTCTTTGTATGGGCATATAATGCCATTTTTCCTTGGAAAAATTTTAAGGAACAAAATGACTGGATCACATGATATTTCTGCCTTTCAGTTATTTTAAATATGTCGATGTGTTTCGCAGTGAATATACTGTTTTGCCCTCTACCAGCAGTGTAGGAGAATTACATTTGCTTTATAACCTTGCCAGAACTTTTTATGTTCTGTATTTTTTGCTGTTGTTCATGTAATAGGCATTTAGTGGTATCCCACTGTTGTTCTAAATTGCATGGGTGTAAAATCAAGTCTTAGTTCTTTCTCTTTGAGGCGTCCTCAGTTAATGGAGAAAATTGATCCCAAGCCTGATGCTAAATCCTTTCCTTCCAATTTGCTTTCTGCATTTGTGGCTACTTTTGATTGCAGCCTGGCTTTTCTGTATGAAGTCATATAGAGGTAATTGGACTTTCTAGGATATTATATCTTTACTTTTGCATTTGAGAGGCAGGGTTAGGATAGTTCATCTCATCACAATCAGAGATTGAATTCTTTGGAAACTGGATCTCAGGTTTTGTGTGGAGTTTTCTATTTTAGGTTATATCAATATCAAGATATGATTCCTTGGGGATGCCAAATGAACCTCTGGTTTGTTTTCTCTGGCTTGTTTCCTTTGTGCACTGTTAGGTCTAATCTGCATCCTCTCAGTTGGATGAAACTCCTGAATGCCCTTCACAGCTGCTTAGCTTCTCAGCTACAACATTCTGCTGAGCATCTTGGATCCTCAATTACATCCTTAAAATCAGCAAAAGCCTTCAAGCGAGAAGCAGTAGCAAATTTGAGTGGTTCTCATTACACAAGCTTGTCTCCTGGGATTCTATCTGCTTTCTTCCTTTGGTTTATGGTGCCTTCAAACAATATATTTAATATCTTCCAGATTTCCTAGTTTTTCTCAGCAGGGTGGTTGGGCTGAAAGAGGCTTGTTTGCCTCTTCAGTGGAAGTGTTCATCTTTACAAATACTAGTTATCGAAATACTTGTGAATCTGTAGATTTTTCTTTTATGGAAAATTTATTCAATCTATATGTGCCTAAGACAAACGATTTCTGTTAATGCAAATGATCTTCCCAAGGAGTGCATCTTTTTTATCATTATATTAATTTATTTCAAGTTAAATATCCATAAGTTCAACACATTTTTCTTCAGCATCTAACATGTGCCAGGTATGAGCCATATGGTGGCAGTACTTTTATTGAGGTATAGCCTATTTGGAAACAAAACAGTAAATAATGAGTATATTATAAAATATAAGTTTTGGAGAATTCATTATACTACCATAGTAACCAGATTACTACCTATACTGTGTTGAATTGTTGCTTTGGGGATTGGCATATGAATCTTTATCCTATCTTATTCTAATTGGAACTATGTTAGTACCACTCCACATAAATGTTAACTTCACAACACTCTATTTCCTTTTCATCCTCTTTCCTTTGTGGTCTTGTTTTCATATATTTTACATATACAATAGTATCATCAGTTTTGTTATATACATTGAGTTATTTTCAAAATCAGTAGAAAATTGACTTATGTTTATCTACATAATTTTCTTTTCTAGTGTACTTGGCTCCTTTCTGTAGTTTTTAATTTCCATGAAGGGTTATTTCCCTTCAGTCTGAAGACATTGCTGTAGTATTCCTTGCGTTGCAGGTTATCCAGAACAAATTGTCTCAGGTTTGATCGTGTGGATGCGTCTTATTTCCTACTGAGTTTGGAAGGATAATTTTTCTAGACATAGTATTCTGCATTGAAAATTTTATTTATTTTCTTTGAGCCTTGGAAAGATGCTGCCCCATTTTCTCCAGGTCTCCATGGATGCTCTTGAAAAGATGTCTCATTTCCTGCTGAGTTTGGAAGGATAATTTTTCTAGACATAGTGTTCTGCATTGAAAATTTTATTTATCTTCTTTGAGCCTTGGAAAAATACTGCCCCATTTTCTCCATGTCTCCATGGATGCTCTTGAAAAGACAGCCATTGTTTAAATCATCCTTCCCAGGTAGGCAGTTAATTTTTATTTCTCTAGCACTTTTAATTTATTATTTGGCTCTTGGCTGTTTAAGTATTATATACTCACATGCATATCTGTTTTTATTTAACCAGATTTGGTTCCACTAATCTTACATTTACAATTTGACATATTTCTGAAAACTTGAGAATTTGGGGCCACTTTTATACAAATCATATATCTTTCTGATCCATTTCTCTTTCTCTTTATATTGGACTCTGACTAAAATATGTTTGATGATTGAACATTATCTCACAGGTTACTGTAGGTTGTTGTACTCCGGCTAGGCCAAAACTCCAGAATCTTTGAACACTGTTTAAGTCCTCTGATATTTTTGTTCTTCATTAAACCTTACATTCACTCCCTGCTGGGCCTTAATGAGTCTTGTGCACATGTGCAGCCTAGCCCTTTAACAAGAACCTATTTTGAACTCCTACATTGACTTCTGTCCTCTTTCTGTGCATAGCTCCCCCATCTTCAGTGCTCTACCAGGTAAATCACAGCTGCATTAACAGCCCCCAAATTTCCATCTCTGTCTCATCAGCTCAGTAACGCTGCCATGCTCTGCCTGGTCTCACACTCCCTGCCACAGGAGAATTTTTTCCACCCATAAGGCCTGGGCAAACATGAGGCTCTCACCCTGACAATACCTTATGTCTGTGAGAAACTCTCGCATATTGTTTATTGGAGGAGAAATTGGAGTCAGGACTCTGGCAAAGTTCTGGCAGGTTCTATTAAGCTGAATATACACATACAACATGACACAGTAATTCTACTCTAACGTATTATCATCCTAAAAATTAACAGGTGCCAGGCTAGGTGCAGTGGCTCACGCCTGTAATCCTAGCACTTTGGGAGGCTGAGGCGGGCGGATTCACCATATTGGCCAGTTCGAGACCAACCTGGCCAATATGGTGAAACCCCATCTCTACTAAAAATACAAAAATTAGCTGGGCGTGGTGGCGCGATCCTGTAATCGCAGCTACCCAGGAGACTGAGGCAGGAGAATCGCTGGAACCTGGGAGGCAGAGGTTGCAGTGAGCCAAGATCGCTTCACTGCACTCTAGCCTGGGTGACAGAGTAAGACCCTGTCTCAAAAAAAAAAAAAAAAAAAAAAAAAATTAAAAAAAAAAGAAAGAAAGAAAATTAACATGTGCCGAAAGGCATATAGAAACACAAATTCCTAATAGCCCAAACTGGACACAACCTAGAAATTAAACCACCATCTCTTAAGAATGGGCAAAATGTAGTACATCACACCAATTAATACCATATACCAATGAATATGAATAAAATTCTACAAAGTTTACGTTTCATGATTTCTGAGGGCTCCCTGCCCATGCAGTGGTTGGAGGAGAGTCTTGGGCCCAGTTGGGAAGGCTAGTACATTTTTTGTATCTTTATTGTCAGCAGTATTTCCAATAACATCCCTCTTTCTGGTTCTACTTGGTTCCCCTAGCTACTTTGGCAGGATTATTGTTGAAGCCAAGGGAGAAATTAACCTGTCTGAGTCAAATTATGTTAGTATGTTAGGAGTTGGGAAATACTAGGTCTAGGTCTCCTTTTTTTTGTTGGGTGGAGGTCATATGATTCCTTGTTGTGTTCTTCTAGTTTGCCTTCCGCATAAAAGTTTGCCTTCCTCCGTTCAGAGTTCCTTTTAGTTGTCTCTTGCATTATATCCATGGTTTAGGGTTGTCTCTAGTGGAAAGGAACAAGGAGAAAGAAGTGTATGCTATTTTGTCCAGGGAAGAACTTCAGTCTAATATTTTGAGGTTCATTCAAACTTCAGAATACATCAGCACTTGAGATTTTTTAATGACGAATATAGTGTGTTGTTTGGAAAGCCTACATTTTGTTTTCCATTCATCAGTTTATGGACATCTGTGGTGTTTCCACTTTTGCTATTATGAATAGTAGTGCTATGAATTATCAGGTATAATTTTGTGGTTATATGTTTTAGTTATCTTGAGTAGACAACTAGGATTGGAAATTGTGCATCATATGGTAACTCTGTCTCTTTTAAGGAATTGCCAGACTGTATTTCAAAGCAACTACAATTTTTTACATTCCCAAGAACAATATATGAGGATTCCAATTTCTCCACATCCTCACAAACACTTGCTGTCTGTCTTATTGGTTATACTGATTCTTGTGGTTATGAATTATTATGCCATTTTGGGTTTGGTATGCAGATCTCTAAGAACTAATGATGTTGAATATCTTTTATGTGCTTACCATCTGTATATCTTCTTAAGAGAAATGTCTCTTAGAATTCCTTGCCAACTTTTAAAACATTGGATTGTCTATTTATTATTGAGACAGTTTATCTATGCAAGTCCTTTATGGGATAGATGATTTTAAAATATTGTGTCCCATTCAGGCAGTTGTCTTTTCATTTTCTTTATGATGTCTTCTGAAGCAAAGACATTTTCAATTTTGATGAATTGCAGTGTATCAATCTTCTGTCTTATTCCTTGTGCTTTTGCTGTCATATCTAATAACTAATTGCTTAACCTTAGGTTAAGCAATCGTGAAGGTTATGAAAATTTATTTCTATGCTTTCTTCCAAGAGTTTCTTTCCTCCTTATACTTAGGTCTGTGATCCACTTGAGTTGATTGTTCTGTGTGATGTAAGGTAAGGGTTAAACTTCTTTCTTTTGCTTATAGGTATCCTGTTGTCTCACAAACATTTGTTGAAAATACTATTCTTTACCTATTGGTGTATATCTATCATAAAATATTAATTCTTTGAATCCATTTACATGGTTATTTTCCCATCCCATTTATTTATATCTTTAATAATTTCTTTCTATAGTGTTTTGTGATTTACAATCCATAAATTGTGCATTTGTTTTTTGGATATATTTCTAAATATTAGTATCTTCTGATGCCATTGTAAATTATTTTTTTCCTTTTCATTGACACTTACAGAAATGTGATTTTATATATATTTTTTGTATCTTGCTACCTTGATTAAATTGACTAGTAGTTCTAATAGATTTTAGTGGATTTCTTAGGATTTTCTATATACAGTATAATGTCATCTACAAATAGAGATAATTTTGCTTCTTCCTTACCAATTTGTGCATCTTACATACCTATTTCTTGCTAAAGTATATTAAACAGAATTGGTTAGACTGGACATATATTTGTCTTGTTTTTGATAGTAGGTGGAAGGCATTCAGTCTTTCATCAAGTATAATGTTAGTTGTAGGCTTTTTGTTGATGTCTTTTGTCATGTTGAGGAATTTCATTTTTATTCCTAGTTGTTGGTTGTTTCTTATCATGAAGGTGTGTTAGATATTGTCATGATTTTTCTGCATATTTTAAAATAATCATGTGGTTTTTGTCTTCTCTTAATATGATATATTACGTTGAGTGATTTTGGGATAGTAAATATATCTTGCATTGCTGGTATAATCCTACTTAGTCATAGTGTATAATCTTTTAAATGTTGCTGAATTCAGTTTGCTAGTATATTCTTGAGGATTGTTGCACGTACATTCATAAGAAATATTGATCTGTACTTGTGATATCTCGGTTTTGACATCAGGATAATACTGGCATTACAATACAATACTGAGTTGGGAAATGCTCCCTCCTCTTCACTTTTCTGCAACATTTTATGAAGAATTGCTGTTAATTCTTGTTTAAATGTTCTGTAGAATTTTCCAGTAAAACCATTTGGATCTGGGCTCTTCTGGGAAGCTTTTAAATTACGAATTTAGTATCTTTATTTGTTATAGGTCTATTCAGATTTTCTATTTCTTGAGTCAATTTATTAGCTTATGCCATTCTAGGAATTTGTCTAGCACGCAATTGTTTACAGTATTCGCTTATAAGCATTTTTTTCACTCATGCAAATTTGATAGTGATGTCCTCTGTTTAATTCCCTATGTTAATTATTTTAGTCTTTCCTTTTTTTTCATGGTTTGTCTAGCAAAGAGCCTATCAATTGTGTTGATCATTTAAAAGAATCAATCTTTGCTTCCACTGATTTTCTTGATTGTTTTCCAGTTTGTTTTATTTATTTCTGCTTCAATCTTTATTATTTCTATCTCTTGCTTATGTTAGTTTTAATTTGTTCTTATTTTCTCATTTTATAGTTAACCTATCTGAGATTTTTTAATATAGATGTTTACAGCTATAATTTTCCTACTAATTATTTATTGAGCTACATCTCATAATTTTTTGCTGTGTTTTGTTTGTGTTTTCATTCGTCTTAAAGATTTTCAAATTTTGCATGTGATTTATTCTTTGACACATTGGCCCTTTCATTGAATGTGGTTTAACTTCTATATATTTGTACATTTCTCTATTTTCTTTCTTTTATTGTTTTCTAATTTATATCTTTGGTGGTCAGAAAACGTATTTTGCTTTATTATACTCTTTTAAAGCCTGTTTGGCCTTGTTTTAAGGCCTAATATATGATCTATCCTGGAAAATGTTCCATGTGTACTTGCAAATAATGTGTATAATGTTGTTTGTTAGATGGAATGTTTTATCAGTATCTTCTAGGTCTAGTTGATTTTCGTGTTCTTCAGTTCTTGTGTATCTTCTTGATTATCTGCATAGTTTTCTATCCATTATTGAAAGAGAGGTATTGAAGACTCCAACTATCATTGTTGAAATTCTGTTTCTCCCCTCATTTTATTAGTTTTGCTTGATATTTTGGGGCTTTGTCATTAGGGGTATATATGCTTGAATTGTTAAATCTTTGTGATTGACCATTTTATAACCTATCTTGTAACATTTTATCTCAGTGTTCATTTTATTGATAGAAATATAGCCAGTCTGACTCTCCTATGGTTGCTTGCTGTATAGTGTATCTTTTCCATTATTTTATTTTCAAACTTTTATCTTTGAGACTAATGCGTATCTCCTGTAGACAGCATGGAATGTGTCTTTTTTTAAATATAGTTTGACAATATTTCCTTTTGCTTAGGTTGTTTAATTCATTCACATATATTCTTAATATGGTTGGATTTACATCTGCCACTTTGTTTTGTTTGTTTCTAAATGGCTCATGACTATTTTGTTCCTCTGTTTCTCCCTTAGTATTTTATTTGTATTAAGTATACATTATTTTAATATACAATTCAATTCCTCTAATGATTTTATCATATTTTGGATTATTTTCTTCCAATATAAATCTTATGAGAATCAATATAAGATATGTAATAAATTAATCCCTGTAAAATATAGAACCTTTACTTCTATATAACTCCATTCCCACCCACTTTTATGTGCTATTATTTTATACATAATATGTCCATATATGTTATATACCAAACAATACATTGCTATAATTATTTCTTCATATAATTATATATCTATTGAAGAAGACAGTGGAAAGAAAATGCAAATATGTTTATAGTGTTTGTTTTATTTTATATTAAACTTATGTGCCATTTCTTCCTATGAATTTGTGTTATCATCTGGTTTCATCTCATTACAACAACATAGTTTCACTCTCAACTTTCTCCTTTGTGTTTTTTGGTCAACTACACTGTATTTGTATATGTTATATGCCAGAAAATACAATTATATATATATAAAATATATATAGTCATATATATAATATAACATATGTCATATAGTTTTATACAATTGCTCTTTAAATGAGTTTTGATCAGAAAGGTATGTCAGTATGTAATTATACTTTGTTTACTATTGCCTACTGGAGATCTTTGTTTGTGTCATATGGACTTTAATTGATGTTTACTGTCACTGCTTTCATGCTGAAGAACTTCTTTTACAATGTCTTATATTGCAGGATTCATAGCAACAAATCTTTCAATTTTTTTTCTTTAATCTGAGGATGTCTTAATTTTGCCTTCATTTTGAGATAGCTTTGCTGAATATAAAGATCTTGCTTGTCGCTTTGTTTTCTTGTTTTCTTTCAGCACTTTGAATATGCTGTCCCACCACATTCTGACAGCGTTTCTCATGGAAAGTAAACTATTGATCTTATTGATGTGCACTCGTACATGATGATTCTTTTCTCTCTTTCTGCTTTTAGTATTTTCTCTTTATTTTGGCATTCAACTTTTTTCTTCTTTTATTTTTTATTTTTTATTTATTTATTTTTTGAGGCAAGGTCTCATTACTCAGGCTGGAGTAAAGTGGCACAATCTTGGCTCACTGCAACCTCTGCCTCCTAGGCTCAAGCAGTCCTCTCACTTCAGCCTCCCAAGTGGCTGGGATACAGGCACAAGCCACCACACCTGACTAATTTTGTATTTTTTATAGAGACGGGGTCCCACTTAGTTGCCCAGGCTGGACTCAAACTCCTTGGGCTCAAGCGTTCCATCCCTTTAGCCTCCCAAAGTGTTGGGATTACAAGCATGAGCCACTGTGCCCAGCCTGGCATTCAACTTTTGCTTTTGACTATTATGTCTCTTCATGTGAATCTCCCTGAATTTATTCTCCTTGGAGTTAATCGTGCTTCTTGTATGTATAGGTTAATGTTTTCATCAAATATGGGAAGTTTTCAGCTATTAATCTTTTGAATATATTTTCTGTCTTGTTCTCTCTTGCCTCTCCTTCTGGCGTTCTGTGTATGTTGTTCTTGATGGCGTCCCACATTTCTATGAGGCTTTGTTCGTGTTTCTTCATTCATTTTTTTCTTTCCGATCTTTAGTTTACGTAATTTCTATTGGTTTATCCTTAAGTTTGCAGATCCTTTCTTCTGTCACCTCACATCTACTTTTGAGCTCCCACTAGTGAATTTTCAATTTGTTTACCATAGTGTTTTACTCCAGAATTTCAGTTTGGTTTTGTAAAAAATATTTGTAGATCTTTATCAATATACTTTACCCACTGTTCCCAATTCTCCATTTCTTTTCCTCTGCGTTGTCTTGATCAAACTCTAGTTGAACTTCTCTCTTTCTTAATATCCCCAACTCTGGTTGCCCCAAATCTAGCAAG
>NW_016805276.1:48197-51753 GCF_001698545.2 Rhinopithecus bieti | reverse complement strand
AAAAAAAAAAAAAAAAAAAGAAAGGAAGGAAGACAAAAGAGGAATGTGTCCCTTTATTAACTTATCCTATGAATCAACTGACCACAGCAAAACCATGACCATTTTTTTGTCAGACCTCACTGGTATTTTCTTCTTGTTTGTCCAGATTCTCTTCCAAAACACCTGCTTTTCTCTGCTTGCCTTCTCCTTTACCTTATAAAACAAAACCCATTTTCTGTTGACTTTTGAGCCAATCGCAGATTTTTGAATCAGCGTGTTCTCTCTATTATAGTAAACTTTCTTTCTAATTAAAGTATTTCCCTAGTTAAGTCCAAATTTGTTTTCATTTGCTATTCAGTGTATCGTGGTTATCAGAGGTCATTATTTCAAGTGAAATAAGCCAGGCACAGAAAGACAAACTTCACACGTTCTCACTTATTTGTGGGAGCTGAAAATTAAAACAATTAAACTCATGGAGATAAAGAGTAGAAGGAGGGTTACCAGAGGCTGGGAAGGGTAGTCAGGGGTGGAGGTGGG
The DNA here is from genome assembly GCF_001698545.2 of Rhinopithecus bieti. NCBI lineage: Eukaryota > Metazoa > Chordata > Mammalia > Primates > Cercopithecidae > Rhinopithecus > Rhinopithecus bieti. The sequence goes on along the minus strand of NW_016805276.1, from coordinate 51,237 downwards.
AACTGGGGATGTTTAATGAGTATTCCTCTTATTCTTTAAACGTGATTTTTTTTTTTTTTTTAGTTCCTTGAACATATTTATAATAGCTGTTTTGAATTCTTTTTCTTCTGTGTCAACAACATGTGCTTTCCCTCAAAGACAGCTTCTATTGCTTGCCTTTCATCCTGTGTATGTGTCACTTTCCTGTTCCTTTTCATGTCTCATTGTTAAAAACTGGGCATATAAGGCAATATAATTTAGCAAATCTGTATACTGATCCCCACACAGACTTCTTGGTGTTTGTTTGGTGACTTGATTGAAATAATTTTCTGAGGTCTGTTTCCACTGCAGTGTGCAACTTCTGATATCCTTGCTCAGACTTTCTCCATGTTTTTATCTTTTAGCCTGGCTTCCTAGGGGTTCTCCCTTGGTCAGCATAAGACACTTACTGGTCAAAGGGTGCATTTAAGCCCCTGAAGCAGAAATATGTTCAACCTTTAACTTTGGATCTGTTTGTGGCTTCTAGACTGCTGTCATGGTTCTAAGTTCAAAGTTTTATGTTTTCTTTTACTATTGGAAAGAACAGACTGAGTGTGATTTTATTTTTAAGCCCAGCTTCACTAGAGTCACCCGGTGTCAACATAACTTATTATTCAGCCAGTGATTCATCAGAGATTATGGTTAGTACCTTGAGCCATTAATGCTCTCTGCCCTTTGCCAATGGATCCACTTGTGATTTGGGAACACGTTCTCCTCAACATACTACTCTAATAACTTCTGAGTAGATGAAGCCTGCTGTACGCAAATAACCTTCTGGACCCCCTGGGATAAGTGTGATCCCAAAAGGGGCCCGTCATTGCCATCTCTTTTTCTGGTTCTTCCTGTTAAATTTCTGGCTACTCTTCTATCTCCCTTGTTGCTACTACTTCCATGAGGCCACCAGTCCCTTCTTAATAAGTCACCACCAATATTGCCAGTTTTCGAAGCCCTTAAGCATGAACTTTCCGAATTCTGTCCCAAGTAAAAGCAGTATTCTCAGGCAGAGCTGTTAAGATACTAATCCTCACAGCCTGCTTTTCCCCAAGGCAAAACTTTACCACTACTACGTCTTAGCTCAGGCAGAGAATATAAACCTACATTTCCCAGAGTGATATTTCTGGTCTATGAGTGGGCACTGGTTGGGGAAGGTGGTAGCACCTAGTCCTCTTGATTTTCCTTTCCCATCACACAGCATCTGCCCCAAAAGCCAGACAGTGAGAAGGAAATTATCAGGGCCCAGGATCAGCAGTCTCTTGCTCTTGAGGCAGAGCTGATGTCCTAAAGTGGGGTCTGGGTGAAGGAAATACACTCCAGTTATCTTGACTGTGCTTGCCTGGAATGGAACTTCTTCAACAGGGAGCTTGTAGAGAAGTGGATGAGTGAAAATCCTAGGCAGCCTTTCCTTCTACAGTGAAATTGGAGCCCTACTTTGGATGCTGGGCAGAGAAGGAGTGATTATATTCTTGGCCACACCTTCTGCAGTAGAGATTTTGTAGTAGGGAGCTGGGAGGAGAGTGCAGGAGAGCACATCTTAGCTCAGACAGCACAGACTCTTGCTGTCCTTTCCAAGATTCAAATTTCATTGAATATTGTTTCTTCATTTTCTATATGCCCTTAGATTAATTTCCAGAGACTTTAAATGTTTTTAAAATGCAATATTCACTGGTTAAATAATTGTTTCACAGGGAGTTGTATCCAACTGGATCCTCACACATCCACTCCTGAAGTCTGCCTTTCCAGGTTTATTTAAACAACCTAGACAGACAAGTTACGCTTTGGTAAAACAGTGACTATTCTTGTTTACAAGGAGTTATCATCAATGTCATTAGTACTTTTACAAGGAATTCATTTACTCCCACCTGGCATTCCAGGTAGAGAAAAAATAATTACAGTCCTGTTATTCTGTTAATTCCTTTCCTTTAGAACAAGCAAAATCAGTTTATAGTGTTAGAAGTCCGAGTAGTGGTTAATTATGAGAAAAAGGAAAAGCATAAGGATGGGAGGTAGCAAAAAGGGTTTGCCTCCTTTATTCTGGAAATCTAACAGTGTTTCATTCTCCATCTGAGTGATGTTTATACAGCTGTGTTCTGTTTGGATAACTACATGGATCTGGTTATCTGTTAGGTTTTTTTTTTTTTGATGGTGAAGGTGGAGAATTTTATTGAGTAATGATAACAGCTCTCACCAGAGAGGGAGCTGAAGAGGGGACAAGAAGAAGGGCAGGTCATCTTCCCCAAAGTCTCATTGTCTCCTCAAAGTCAGGCCATCTTCCCTCTACCAACTGAGTCTGGGGTCTTTATAGGCACAGGGTGGGGTGTGCATGCTGATTGGTTTGTGAGTATGCAAAAAAGGTTAAAGTGAAGACCCCATTCAGTGGTGAGTATGACAGTTTAGAAAACCAATTAGGAAAGGGTAGGTATAGAATCCAGTACAAGGATTTAGCTTGCAGCTTGGCTTTCAGGCTTTAAACTGTCTTCAGCTTTGAGAAGGGGTTTCACCTGGTACCCACCTCATCTGTCTAGGCATCTGGCTGCCTCCTGTTGCTATTGATTATATATATATCCTCCATAATATGGGTATATATACAAATCCATATATATCCAATCATATATACACACACACAAAGATAAATACAGATATGTATACAAGCATATAAAATTTAAAAATTAGAATCATTATTATAATTCCTACATTGTAAGTTTTTTGTGTCAGTGATCCATTGTTCAAATTTCCATGTTATAAAATATATTGCTAAACCTACATTTTTAATAATTGAGTATGGTTTTATTGTATCAGTATATATAAGTTATTTAATCAATCTCCTGGGTTTTATAATTAGGAAATTAAAATCTATTCTATTTTATATATCTGTGTTAACATGTCCTTTGCTGTTAAAGATGGAATATATTTATACTTTTAAATAATATAATTAGTTACAATCAGTTACCTGTAATTAAAAATCTAAGTGCCTAGTACATTTCTATGTGATATATATGTGTGTGTGTGTGTGTGTGTGTGTGTG
>NW_016805276.1:42230-44381 GCF_001698545.2 Rhinopithecus bieti | reverse complement strand
ATGTGGGCATTTAGTGCTATAAATTTCCCTCTAAACACTGCTTTAGTTGTGTCCCAGAGATTCTGGTATGTTGTGTCCTTGTTCTCATTGGTTTCAAAGAACTTATTTATTTCTGCCTTAATTTTGTTATTTATCCAGTAGTCATGCAGGAGCAGGTTGTTCAGTTTCCATGTAGTTGTGCAGTTTTGAGTGAGTTTCTTAATCGTGAGTTCTAAGTTGATTGCACTGTGGTCTGAGAGACTGTTTGTTATGATTTCCATTCTTTTGCATTTGCTGAGGAGTGCTTTACTTCCAATTATGTGGTCAATTTTAGAATAACTCTGACGTGGAGCTGAGAATGTATATTCTGCTGATTTGGTTTGGAGAGTTCTGTGGATGTCTATTAGGTCCACTTGGTCCACAGCTGAGTTCAAGCCCTGAATATCCTTGTTAATTTTCTGTCTTGTTGATCTAGTTTCTAATATTGACAGTGGGGTGCTAAAGTCTCCCACTATTATTGTGTGGGATTCTAAGTCTCTTTGTAGGTCTCTAATAACTTGCTTTGTGAATCTGGGTGTTCCTGTGTTGGGTGTGTATATATATATATATGATAGTTAGCTCTTCTTGTTGCATTGATCCCTTTACCATTACTTAATGGCCTTGCCTTTTTTGATGTTTGTTGGTTTAAAGTCTGTTTTATCAGAGACTAGGACTGCATCCCCTGCTTTTTTTTTCCCTTTCCATTTGCTTGGTAAATCTTCCTCCATCCCTTTATTTTGATCCTATGTGTGTCACTGCATGTGAGATGGGTCTCCTGAACACAGCACATCATTAGATCTTGACTCTTTATCCAATTTGCCAGTCTGTGTCTTTTAATTGGGGCATTTAGCCTATTTACATTTAAGGTTAATATTGTAATGTGTGAATTTGATCCTGTCATTATGATGCTAGCTGGTTATTTTTCCCATTAGGTGATGCAGTTTCCTCATAGTGTTGATGTTCTTTACAATTTGGTATGTTTTTGTAGTGTCTGGTAACTGTTTTTCCATTCCATATTTAGTGCTTCCTTCAGGAACTCTTGTAAGGCAGGCCTGGTGGTGACAAAATCTCTCAGCATTTGCTTGTATGTAAAGGATTTTATTTCTCCTTCGCTTATGAAGCTTAGTTTGCCAGGATATGAAATTCTGGGTTGAAGTCTTTTCTTTAGGAATGTTGAATATTGGCCCCCACTCTCTTCTGGCTTGTAGGGTTTCTGCAGACAGATGCACTGTTAGTCTGATGGGCTTCCCTTTGTAGGTAACCCAGCCTTTCTCTCTGGCTGCCCTTAACATGTTTTCCTTTATTTCAACATTGGTGAATCTGATGATTATGTGTCTTGGGGTTGCTCTTCTCGAGGAGTATCTTTGTGTTCTCTGTATTTCCTGAATTTGAATGTTGGCCTGTCTTGCTAGGTTGGGGAAATTCTCCCAGATAATATACTGAAGAGTGTTTTCCAATTTGGCTCCATTCTCCCTGTCACTTTCAGGTATACCAATCAAATGTAGGTTTGGTCTTTTCACATAGTCCTATATTTCTTGGAGGCTTTGTTCGTTCCTTTGCATTCTTTCATCTCCAGTCTTGTCTTCACACTTTATTTCATTAAGTTGATCTTCAATATCTGATATCCTCTCTTTTGCTTGATCAATTTGGCTATTGATACTTGTGTATGCTTCACAAAGTTCTCATGCTGTTTTTCAGCTCCATCAGGTCATTTATGTTCTTCTCTAAACTGTGTAGTTATTCAGCTTAGAAAAGTGAAGTTTAGAGAACCACTTCTGTGTGGTTATTCTAGTTAGCAATTCCTCTAATCTTTTTTCAAGGTTCTTAGCTTCCTTGCATGGGTTAGAACATGCTCCTTTTGCTCGGAGGAGTTTGTTATTACCCACCTTCTTAAGACTACTTCTGTGAATTCATCAAACTCATTCTCTGTCCAGTTTTTTTCCTTTGCTGGTGAGGAATTGTGATCCTTTGGAGGAGAAGAGGTGTTCTGGTTTTTGGAATTTTCAGCCTTTTGCGTGATTTTTTCTCATCTTCATGGATTTATCTAGCTTTGGTCTTTGATGTTGGTGACCTTTGGATGGGGTTTCTGTGCAAACATTCTTTTGTTGATGTTGATGCTATTCCTTTCTGTAT
>NW_016805276.1:28396-39227 GCF_001698545.2 Rhinopithecus bieti | reverse complement strand
TTTCACCGTGTTAGCCAGGATGGTCTCGATCTCCTGACCTCGTGATCCGCCCGTCTCGGCCTCCCAAAGTGCTGGGATTACAGGCTTGAGCCACCGCAAAGGGACAATAATTAAAAACATGTAAAATGGCTAACTGCTATGGTATATCAACTGTAGCTTGGTTCTCTCTGACTGCTTTCTGATGAGACTCAAACAGGCTAAGAGAGAGATTGTAATCTAAAAGTAATATAGAATTCCATTTGGAAAAATAGTCAGCATTTCTTTTTAAGTTTAAAGAAAGGAAACTATTAAAAATTGTGTGAAGAGAAGCAAAAAAGTTTCCTTTTGTGATTTTTTTAAAATACAGATATACTAAATTTTCAGGTACTTCCTCTAAATTCATTGTGTAAGTTGTATATACATGATGTATTATATACATACTTATAGTAATACATTACTATACTATAGATTATCTCAAGTAGTAGCATATATATATAAAGTTATGTGTGTGTATATATGTGTGGATCTATGTGTGTGTAGTTATGTAGTAGTAATTTTGGAAGTGTCTGAAAAAAATATATAATGCAAAAAGTAACCTAATCACCATCTAGAAGTAACCAAAAATATATGTTGGATAAAATGTTGTCGTTGTATATACTAACTAGATTGTATTACTGCAGATAGAACTCTAGGCAAAATATTAGTTTCTTATTATTCAAAATATCATTTTATAACTCTTTGGTAAAAGTGTCTATTAAGTGAATTCCATTTCCTACGTTCCTATTTGCTGTATACCTCAAATCTAATTTATAGAACATGTACTTTTTTCCAGGTATTGTTTTATAAGGAAAATAAGGCATAACTTTTACTTTTGGGTTCACAATTTAGGGTGAGAACTGGAGAAACAAATGGTGTCCACGGTGTAGTAAATTATATCAGGTAGTTAGAAAAAGGTGCAAATGATGCCTTGGGTGAACAGAGAAGAAGTCCAATGGCAAGGATGCTTGGAGATCTAAGACATGTTCTTAATACATAACAGTGGTACCAACCAAGGTCAAGTGAGTGCACCTGAGGTGACATGTGACATGCTCCATTAGGGTGCCAAAAAGCAAACTGATAGAAAATATTCTTTTTAAATGACAAGATAATAAAAACACAATCAGATACTTTGAGATTTAAACATATTTTTAAAAAATTCTTCAAAGACACTTTTTCTTTTGTTTTTTCTATCTTCAATCATTTTTTCTCCATTGGCTTTTTCTTCTTAGTCTCTAAAAACTCCCAATCAGCCACAATATAAACAATCACAAAACAGAAAGAATTAACCATTAACCAGGATCTCCAGAAGGTCCCAGGCTTACATTGTCCCTTTATCTCCCTATAGCTATCTAAAGTGCAATATGGATTCTCAGATGGTCACTTAAGCATGAGCAAATAATGCCAGAGCACAAATGTCCCAACATAGTGAGCTTATTTTATTGGGGTTTCCCAACTCATAAATCTGAGCCTGATAATTCTTCACTGTCTTGTTGCCTCTTTGATGTTTTAAAGCTTTTTAAAGTTCCCTCATTAACAGAGATGGTGTATATAACCCAATTCGCCATTATCAGTAGACAGTTTTAACCTCTGCAAATTAGAATTTCCTACCCAAACTCCATCCTCCCAACCTCCCAGACCTGCCACACACACTTAAATTTAAAGACTAGTTTTTCCTTGTATTTTCTCTGACAAGACCTAATATTTACAAACCATCATATTAAAATATCCATGAATAATCGTAGATTCCTTTCTGAACCTCACTTTTTCATTCTTTCTAATTTAATTGGTCATGAATTCCTTGAGATTCTACACTCTAGTTGTCATATACCTTTATTCTTTCTCCATCTTCATTACTCCAACCTCATGAGGGTTTTGACTTTACAGACTTCTCTCATTCAGGCACTCATCACCTCTGCCATGCCCTTATAAAAGACTGTGGTACTGTTCTTTGAATGAAACAAGCTCCCTTCCTCTTCCCCTGGTCTGCATATATTTTTCTTCTTCTTGGAATGTTGTTACTCACTGTCTCACTTGTAAACATATAGTCAATCCTCAGTTGTCAAATCGGATCTCTCTGAGGTGTTTCTTCTCCTTACTCCTCATACCTACTATTTCCTGGCCCAAAGATGTTTGTCTAAAATATCCTTCAACTAAAATTATACTTCAGAAGTCTATATGTTGTGAAAGACCCAGCTCAAATTTGATCTCATTAGAAATGTCTCCCATTAGTGGATATCAAGGATTCTCACATTGTAATCCACAGACAAGTAGCATGAGCACATGCAAAAAGGATAGAAATGCAAAATCTCAAGCCACACAACAAAATTAATGTATCAGAATTGCTGGAGGTTTGTGTTTTAACAAAATCCTGAGGAAATTCTGATGTGGGTTAAGCTTGAGAAACATCAATATACAATATTTTTCTCCTTCTCTGTGCTTTTACAGCAACTTTCATACATCTTCAATTGTCGCATTTACTGTATTATTGTCAGGCCTCTGAGCCCAAGCCTGCACGTATACATCCAGATGGCCTGAGGCAACCAAAAAGTACAAAAGAAGGGAAACAGCCAGCTCCTGTCTTAACTGATTGACCAACCTTACGACATTCCATTATGACTTGTTCCTGCCCTGTCCCAGTTGATCGATCAACCTCGTGACATTCTTCTTCTGGACAATGAGTCTTCGGATCTCCCCACCATGCACCTTGTGACCCCCACCCCTGCCCGCAAGAGAAAAACCCACTCTAACTGTAACTTTCCACCGCTTACCCCAGTCCTATAAAACTGACCCAACCCTCACTCCTTTCACTGACTCCTTTCTCTGACTCAGCCTACTTACACCCAAGTGAATAAACCGCCTTGTTGCTCACACACAGTCTCTTGGTGGTCTCTTCACACGGATGTGTGTGACAATTATATTATAATTATTAGTTATTTACTTAAACATTTTACCATTTCTTTTATTGGTGGTGATGAGCACAAAGGAAAATTCAACCCATAACAGTACTCTTTGCAGCCCCTTTGTTTTCACCACCTTCACTACCTGCTGGTCAATGGCCAAAACTGGTCTACATTCATGTACTTACCAGCACTGAGAAAAATGAGCAGTCTATAAGGTCAGTGTAAAGAAGATTCATATTTTCCTCACAGGTCAGAAGGAACAACATGGGCAAGAATCTGAATTCTCTCTGCACAAAAAGTGCAGCACTCCTGAGGAGCTGAAGGTTGACTGAACAGGGAGTGAAAGTGCAGAAAGGATTCCTATTCTGCACTTTTTGGCGACCTCATCACTAATGCCTGCTTCAGGCCTCCCAGCTTGATGGTAATGATGGTGCCAGGAGTAAACTGCATTGTATTGTTCTTTCCCAGATTCATTCACTCTGTATTGAAAGACTTCAATGCCAGTTTGACAATGGGAGCAATTCACCATGGAGTCGTGTGCTTCACCAGACCTATGAAGAATGGCCAATCTGTCATTTCACAGTAGTGCTGCTTTTGGTAAATTTATGGCACTGAAGAGGTTCAGGAATCTGCTTGACCATTTCTAAAATAACCTCAAAATGGTTGTTTCATTTGGTCCTGGTAATCTCTCAAGAATGTAACCAAGGCATGAATGAGAGAAGTAAAATGTTAGGGCCAAATACTAAATCAGAGCACATGTGCAATTACTGATGGGTCTGTCACGGCAGACACATTTGTTGAAAAAACCCTTAGGTTGAGCAAAACCAACTTGTCTATAATTCAGTGTAAACAAGGCTGGTGGCCTTTCCAGTCTACCCACATTGCCTGCCAGTGGTCCTGGACAGTCACCCGGAATGCCTCTTCAGAAAACCATGGGATTGCTGTTCCAGCAAGTTGTGGCGAATGGATACAGCAATCTCAGGGCTGATTGTCCTGGTATAAGAATGCTTTAAAAACTCCTCTGGGTTGCCTTCCTGTATGATGCTTATTTCGATTTCAGTGAACGTGCTGTGCAGGGGTTTCATGTAGATACAGAGCTTCCTCTCAGTAGTGCTGTGTAAATACAGACTGTTCCTCGTGGGAGGCAAGACCCTCATCCCTCGCAGGGTTTTGAAATGGGTACTGGAAGGTTGCTCTGTGCCTGGCCTTAGAAACTCACTCCCTGTTCACTCAGCCTTCAGTTCCTCAGGAGAGCTGCAATCCAGGGCACTTGTGACAATTATTATCCAGATTTGGTACCATCAGTGGCTTCTCTTCAATGCACATTTGCTTTTGGAGGGCTATCCAGTACATTACAGAATGGTAAGCCTGGGAGAATCCCACTCTGTTTCGAAAGTTGGTTGGTGACTTCATGGGTTCGTCCGCATTGCCTGTCTATTACTGGTGACACTTGAGTTGCCTTTTTGTTGTTTTCCTTTTGGAAACATTGGGATTTGCAGTCTTCTCAATCATTGGGCATGTGTGAGTCTTCTCAGAGCTGCTTACAGTCATTCTGGTGGAAGGTGTGTAATATGTGAACTCTCACTTACCAGGTTGTTCCCCCATTTACAACAGGGGAGTGAAAGGATCATTCCATGATGACCAGATTAAAATGGCTTATCTGTGAGGCTGATTGCTCCTTTGAGCAATGCCTTTTGAACTCCTCTATGTTCCCTTGTGTATGATGCTTGTTTTGATGGCAGTGAGCACGCCATGCTGAGGGTCCCAGTTGGGGGTTTTTGGCATGTTCAAATTACTCCTCTTGTGAGACAAGACCATCTTGCCTCCCAAAGCATCATGTTGGTCACTGAAAGGTTCCTTGGTTCCTGGCATTGGAATCTCGATCTATGTACATGAAGTCTTCAGTTTCTCAGGGAGTCAGGCACCCCAGAACGCTCACCATTACATCATGGAACCTCACCCTAAAATCACTCTCAAAGTTCTGAACGAAAACATGCTTGTTTTCAATGGACATTGGCTGTTTTAAAGGCTATCCAGTGCATTAGAAAGAAAGCACGTTACCCACAGGAGGATCTTACTGTGCTCATAGTGGGGTTTGATGACCTCTCAGATCTGTCCCCATGGCCTGCCCAGGGTGCTGGAAATCAGTCTGAATGCCTTCTGTGGAATCCTTGCGACTGGCCTTCTTGGAAATTGTTGGCCGTGGTTCCAACCATCCCGGGGCTGATTGTCCCATTTTAAAAGTGCCTTCAAAACTGCTCTGGATTGTCCTCTTGCATGATGCTTGTTTTGATGGCAATGAAGTTGCCATGCAGGGATTTCATGCAGAGTTTTCTCTCAGGAGTGTTCGGTATGTTCAGACAACTTGTCATGTGAGGCAAGATCCTGTTGCCTCTCAGGATCATGTATTGGTCACTGAAGGGCTGCTTGGTTCCTGTCAGTAAAACCTCGCTCTCTCTTCAGTCAGCCTTCAATGTCTTAGCAGTGATGAGTCCTGGGGCCCTTGCTACAGTTAATTTCAAGGAACTGCACAACAGATGTCTTCAGTTCAATGCACATTGGCTTCTTTAGGGGTATCCAGTGTGTTAGGAAGCAGGTTATCCATAGGAGGATCATCCTCTGCTAATAACGGTGGCCAATGGCCACCCGAGTCCGTCCTCATTGACTGCCTATGGTGCTGGAAGTCACCCAGAATGCCTTTTTGGGAATCTGGGGTTAGGGTTCCTGTAAATTTGGGGGATGGATACAGAAATCTCAAGGCTGATTGTACTGTTTCAATAACGCATTCAACATGTCTCTGAGTTGTCCTTTTGTATGATGCTCGTTTGATGGCAATGAACACGTTATGCTGATGGTCCCAGGCATAGCTTCCTTTTGGGAGCTTTCAGTACATTTTAATTACTTGTCACATGAGACTATACTGTCTCGACTCTTAGGATCAGGTGTCGGGTCACTCAAATGTTTCCTGGTTCCCATGATTGGAAACTCGCTCTATGTTCACACAGGCTCTGGCTTGTCAAGAGTGATGTACCCCAGTCACTCATTACATTTGCTTTCGAGGTCCTGAATAAGAGGTGGCTTCTGTTCAATGACCATTTGCTTTCTTAGGGGTGTCCTCTGCACTAGAAAGCATGTTAATCAAAGGAGGACCCTACCCTGCTTCTAACAGTGGTTGATAACCTGTCTGGTCTGTTGCCACTGTCCACCCATGGTGCTTGGAAGTCACCTGGAATGCCTCTTTTGCAAACCATGGGATTTCTGTTGCTGAAAGTGGTGGTGAATGGGTATAGCAATCTCAGGGCTGATTGTTCTGGTATAAGAATGCTTCGAAAATTCCTCTGGGTTGCCCTCTTGTGTGATGCGTCTTTCGGTTTCAGTGAACGTGCCACGCAGGAATTTCATGCAGATGCAGAGCTTCCTCTCAGGAGTGCTGTTTAAGTGCAGACTGTTCCTCATGAGAGGCAAGACCCTCTTCCCTCACAGGGTCTCAGAATGGTCACTGAAAGGTTGCTCTGTGTCTGGCCTTAGAAACTTGCTCCCTGTTCACTCAGTCTTCAGTTCCTTAGGAGTGCCGCACCCCCCGGGCACTTGTGACAATCATTGTCCAGATTTGGGACCACTGGTGGCTTCTCTTCAATGCCTGTTTGCTTTTGGGGGCTATCCAGTGCATTACAGAATGGTAAGCTTGGAAGGATCCCACTCCATTTCGAAAGTCAGATGGTGAATTCTCAGATTGGTCCCCATTGTCTGTCGTTTTACCAGGTGCCACTTGGAGTGCCTTATTTTTTGTTGCTTTCTTTTGGAAACTTTGGGATTGACAGTCTTCTCAATTGCTGGGCATGCGTGCAGCCCTGTCAGGGATGCTCACAGTCATTCTGGTGGAAGGTGTGTAAGATGTGAACTGTCACTTACCAGGATGTTCCCCCATTTACAACAGGGGAGTGAAAGGTCATTCCATGATGACCAGATTAAAATGGCATGTCTGCGAGGCTGATTGCCCCTTTGGGTAATGCCTTTTGAACTCCTCTGTGCTTCCCTTGTGTATGATGCTTGCTTTGATGGCAATCAGCATGCCATGCTGAGGGTTCCAGGCCTAGTTTTCCGTTGGATGTTTTCAGCATGTTCAAATTACTCCTCTTGTGCAATGGGACTGTCTTGCCTCCCAGGGCATCATGTTGGTCACTGAAAGGTTCCTTGTTCCTGGTATTGGAAGCACGCTCTGTGTCCACAGAGTCTTCAGTTCCTCAGGGGTGAGGCACCACAATCACTCTTTATAATTATTCTCAAGGTCCTGAACAAAAACGTGGCTTGTATTCAGTGCACACTGGCTGTTTTAGGGGTATCCCGTGCATGATAAAGCATGTTAAGCACAGGAGGATCCTACTGTGCTTGTAAGGGTGGTTCATAATGTCTAGGGTTTTTCTCCATCACCTGCCCAGTGTACTGGAAGTCACTCAGAATGCCTTCTGTGGAATCTTTGCAGTTGACCTTCTTGGAAATTGTTTGGCGTGGGTACGATAATCTTGGGGTTGATTGTATTAAGAGTGCTTTATAAACTCCTCTGGGTTGTCCTCTTATATGATGCTTGAATTTCTTTTGTAAAACCTGTTCAGTAAGTTTAGCCTCGTGCCTATTATGTTTTCTGGCTTAGAGTTCAGCTATGTTCACTCCAGACTTTTAGCCCTATGTTCATTCTTTTCTAAGCTGATTTTCACCATTGGCCTGTATTTTCTGTAGGCCAAGAATAAACAAAAAAGTGGAAGCTCCACAGGTGTGCGTTAGGAAGATGTCAGTGTCTTTGTGCAGATTTTTTTTTATGAAAAAATTATTCTCCTGTGCTCACTTATTCAAATTGATGCTAGACTTCTCACCAAAGTTATTTATTATTTATTTCTAGGTAGTGGTTAACAGCTTCTTTTTGTCAACAAATTGCTTATTCAAGGGTTTTCATGTGCTTGAGAAAATATTGTGTACTCACGAGACTCCTATTGTCCTCAGGAAGCTTGGTGACCTCTTCTTTAAGGCCAGATTGCATTTCATTCACATTTAAGGCATTTAAATTGCTGTTCTTAGAATCTAGCCCTAAATGATCAGTCACTCACCAGTCTTTGGAAAATTGTGCAATGTTTCATTTCAGAGTAGAGCTGCTTCATATTTTCCTTACTGTCTCTAAGGATGTTACGTCATTGAATCTATCCTTTCTGTTTCAGCACTGGATACTTGCTCTATTTGTCTTCTGCTGGATGCAATGCCATTTAATTGAAAGGAATGTGCCTGGGTTTGAATTCATTCAAAAAGATTCCCCAGGCTTTACTAACACTGTATCCAAATACATCATCTGCTCAACGAGGCCCACATTCAATGTTAATGTTCTTTACCAGTCTTTGGAATAATGGCAGTGTATCATGTTATGGTAGAGCTTTGTAGTAGTCCATTTTGTGCTGCTAGAAAGGAATACCAGAGGCCGGGTGATTTATAAAGTTAAGAGGTTTATTTTGGTTCATGGTTCTGTAGACTGTACAGGAAGCATGGCACCAGCATCTGTGTTAGGCAAGGACCTCAGGAAGCTTTTACTCATGGCAGAAAGCAACAGGGAGCAGGCATGTCACATGGCAGGAGATGGAGCGAAATAGAGGAAGTGCCAGGCTCTTTATAAAAGCCAGATCTCTTGGTAACTAATAGGGTGAGAACTCACTCATTTCAGCACCAAGGCATTCATGAGGGATCCATCCCTACAACCCTAGCACTTTCCATCAGGCCTTATCTCCAACAATGGAGATCACATTTCAATATGAGATTTGGAGGGGACAAACATCATTCTACACCATATCAAGGTTCTTCTGGTTTTTTGCAGAGACCAAAAAAAAAAAAAAAAATTCAAGATTCATAATGGTGAATCAGCTCTCATCTCATAAATGCACGTGAACAACTCTCCCGTAACAATTTTCTGATTGAAGTATGGCCAATGGCAATAATGTTGCTTGGATTACCTTGCTCTGTAAAGCTCTCCTTAAGCCTCACTTGCCCTGTATTCATTTCCTTTTATTGCTGTTTCACACAGGCTGTAATCAGCTGTGAATTCATGTAATACACCATTCCTCAGAAGACTGTACAGTCTTTCATTTCATTTATGTTTGCTTCTGGTATTCCTCAAAGTCCCAAAGTTACATTCTGCCCATGAATCTGAATCATTTCTGCTGAGTGTGTCTGGTGACTTTTCTTGTAACCCCCTGTTGTATACCTCGTAGCTTGATGGATATGATGAGACCTTAAAGAAATCTATTAAATTACTCACCCGAGCATCACTCACTTTTTTGTCATCCCCTACATGGTCTGTTGGACAGTCACTAGAACTGATCTTTTGTTTTCGTCCTTCATCTGCTTTGGGAACAGTGACTCTTGTATCACATCAATGCAGTGCTGCTTCAGAGTTCGTCATAGTCCTGTAGAAATTGTATTGAGGTTGAATTCTTTTTTCTCAAAGCACTTGACATCCTGTCTTCTCAGTTTCCACCCTAAGCTGACAAGCTTGAAGGCAATGAAAGTGCCTGGCTCAGATTGAGTTGATGGTTTTTGATTTTTTTTTTTTTCATGTTTTATCACTCTGTTGCCCATGTAGAAGTGCAATGACATGATCATAGCTCACTGCAGCCTCAAACTCAGGGGCTCAAGCAAATCTCCTGCCTTGGCCTCCCAAAGTGCTGGGATTACAGGTGTGAGTCGTTGGGCCTGGCCTTTTAAAAAAATGTTTACCGCTTTACTGTAAAGAATATTACAAAGGATACAGTTGAAGAGATGCATAGGGCTTGGAATGGGGGAAGAGGCACAGAGTTTCCATGCACTTCCTGGGAGCACCACCCCCAAAGAACCTCCATATGTTTAGCTATCTGGAAGCTCTCCGAACTTGTCTCTTGGGTGTTTATGGAGGCCTCATTATGTAGGCATAATCAATTAAACCATTGGCCATTGGTGATAAATTTGCCTTCAGCTCTCAGAGGTTGGGGGGATGGTGGCCGAAAACCCCAACCCTCTAGTCATGCCTTTGTCTTTCCAGTAACTGTCCCCATCCTGAAGCTACTAGTCAACATTAGCATACAAAAAGACAAAACTTTGGAGATTCCAAGGATTTTAGGAGTTGTATGCCAGGAAACAGGGGCAAAGAGCAAAGCATATTTCTCAATATCACCAGTATTTGAACCCAGAGAATCCCTTACATCAAAAGAACATACAACTCAAAAGAGACTGCCACATTACTAGAATCCCACTTAAACATTAATAATTAGTCCAGTACATCATATTGTATTATTGTCTCCCGTGGTAAGGCCACTCAGGTTTTCTAGCTTTCTTTCACTCTTGTCAGGTTCCAAAAGCAGGAGTGGTGTTCGCAAACAGCTTCATCCATTCAGGCATCTGTTATAATTGAGCTAAGAGACAATGTCATCTCTTGCTCTGAGTCCCTTTCAAGGTGTTAATGTAATTGTAGCAGGAGGAGCAGCAGACAAAACCTGTCAGACACGGAGCTGTAGAAGGACTTTATTCAGGGCTTTATTCAGCTGGGAGCATTGGCAAGCTTAAAATCCGAGCTCCCCATGTGCACAATTTCTGTCCCTTTTAAGGACTCACAACACTAAAAATTACACATGAAAGGGTCGTGATTGATTTGAGCAAGCAGGGGGTACGTGACAGGGCCTACATGCACCGGTGGTCAGAGTGAAACAGAACAGGGCAGGGAGTTTCACAATGTTCTTCTATACAACGTCTGGAATCTATGAATAACATTGGTTTCTAAGTTATGAGTTGATTTTTAACTACTGGGTTTAGGCCAGGCAGGCCCAGGCCTGGTTTTGGGCCTGGCGCCGGGCTGCCTGTCTTTGGTTTTACTTCCTTGTTTGTACTTAAAACAGGTACTGAGT
>NW_016805276.1:0-27032 GCF_001698545.2 Rhinopithecus bieti | reverse complement strand
TTAGCCAGGATGGTCTCGATCTCCTGACCTCGTGATCCGCCCGTCTCGGCCTCCCAAAGTGCTGGGATTACAGGCTTGAGCCACCGCGCCTGGCCAAATTTTTTCTTCTAAAGCATCACTTGTCCTGTGTTTACTGCCTTCCATTCCTGTTGGCCAATGGCCACAAGTGTCCTTGAGTTTATTTATTTAATCAGCTGTGGGAAAATTGTGAATTAGTCATGTAAAGTATTAATTTAGCTCTTTAGACATTCTTCAGCAACTGTTAGACAATGAACACAACTAACTTTAAGTTAATGTATTACATCAGCACTAGGGAAAATGACTAACCTGCCAGGTTATCACACTGCTGCCTCAGATGTTCATCACAGTTTTGAAGCAATGTCATGGACATGAATCAGTATCCCTTCTGTTCAAAATGCTTAGTGACTTCACCCATAATGCCCTGCAGGACATAGCCCAGTTTGATGGCAATGAATGTGCCTGGTTTATAATCCATTGGATTGTTCTTCCCAAGCATCATCTGCCCATGTTCACCTCCTTCAGCAGCTGCTAGACGTGCACTTCACCAGCCATGGGAAGAATGTTCAGTCTATCAAGTCGATATAGTGCTATTTGTGTTTCTTCACACATCATAAAAATGATATGTCCATGAATCTGACACCCTTCTGTTCAGATGTCTGACATCTGACTCGTTACATTCCACTGGATGTACTTCACCAGCACTGGGAAGAATGGACAGTAAATCATGTCATTGTGGTGCTATTTCTGTTGTTCCTCACAGGTCAGAATGAATGTTATGAATCCCTTCTGTTCAGATGTTTGACATCTGTCTTGTTAAACACTCCACTGAATTCAGACTGGCTTGATGGCAATGAAAATGCCAGTTTTTAATCTATTACATCAATATTCCTAAGTATCACTTTGTATGTTCATGTCCTATAACACGTGCTGAATAATGCTAAACCCAGTCCTAAGTTTGTGTACAGGTCTAGGAAGAATGGGTGGTCTATCAGTTCAAGGCAGTGCAGTTTCAAGTATTACACTGAAGTCCAAAGGATCATTAAGACCATCTAGCTGAAACTTTTCTGCTCAAAATGCGTGATGCCTTTTGTCGTAACTGCGCACTTTTGCTTCCCAACTTGATGGCAGTGAAGTTGCTTGTGCTAAAATGTGTTGGATTTGTCATCCCCATAGTCATTTGCCCTTTGGTAAGACTGTTCGTCCCTGGCTGGACAATGACCACAACACACCTGAGGTATGTACCTCACCAGTCCTGAGAAGAATAACTAGTGTATCATTTCAGTATAGTGATGCTTCATCTTTTCCTTCCAGCCTGAAGGAATACCAATTTTCTCAAGCTACTAAGAATGCTTTTCTTCCCAAGAATTTGATGACCTCTCCTGTAATAGCCTGTTATATAGAACCCTAGGTTGATTGCAGTGAAGGTGACTTTCTCAGTAATCGTTGACTGGTATTCCAAGCATCACTTACACTGTGTGCACCTCTTAACATTGTGTTCACCTTCTACTACATATGCTGGACTATCAGCACAATTAAAAATTAGTTCATGTACATCTCCAGCCACGGAAAAAATGGCTGGTCTATCAGGTCAACGATATGCTGTTTTATGTATGTCTCACAGGTCTGCAGTTATGGCACAGCCATGAGGCTGAATCCATTTTTCTCATGTGCATGAAAACCATTCCCATAGGTCTTTAGCATAACCAGTCAGGCTTGAAGACAATGACAGCATTAGGCTTAGAATCCATTGGATTATTCTTCCAAAGTATCACTACCTTCATGTTCACATCCTTTAACAGCCACGGCTCTATTACCCTAATTGGCCCTGAATTCATGTAGTGCACCAACACTAAAAACCATATAAGTGAATAGATACAGCACATAAAGTGTCACATCTCTTGCTTCTCTTTATCTTTTTTCTCTCAACCTTAAGTGGCACCTTTTCAGAGTCCATTTCTGATTATACCTCTAAAGTAACACGCTAGGCAATTCTTTGAATCCCTGCCAGTGACCTTGTTTTACCTTTGAATTACTTGATGATATCTGTTTAATGTATTTACTTGTGTGTTAAACTTTGGTCAACATCAGGATTCACTGAGAGCAGGAACTAAGTTTTGTAGTCTCTTATCTCATCTAAAAAGTGCTTGGCATAGATATACATATATATGTATATTTATGCTGAATGAATGTATATGTGTGAACTAATAAATTGTGATATCCAGATGGATTTCTGAGGGATATGGATTTGGATCATGGAAAGTGCACAGCCAAGTGTGGAAACATCTCAGATAGAATACCCACACATCTACACACCGTAACCTTACAGAGAAAAACTCGTATTAGCATATATTTAGTGTGTTACATGTATAAGCCAAAAATAGACCTCTGTATATGGGCCCCTAGTGTTTATTTATTTATTTTTAAGTTTTTTAAAAGCAGACTGAGTCTAATTATTTCAAAACCCCATGGGCACCAAACTCGAATTTTTGTACATTCAATATTTTTAAGCATAGACCAAATAAGCAAAATTTTAGCCATTTATAGTTTTCCTGCTTCCCATACCTAGTGAAACTATGCCCAGCATCTGCTAGCCGTAGGTAAGATATAAACTCCAATGCTATAAAGGCTCCAAGCTGTTGGTCTCTCTGAAGATCTCTGACCCAGAGGCTCTTCATCTTGTGACTAAATGACAATACCTAGACATGTAACCCCCCTCTCTGATCCCTCTTTCCCCTAGAAGTTTCCTTGCTTTCTTCACTTTCTGAAGGATGACCCTTCTGCGTGGAAGCTTCTGGATAGTCTCTTGCTGTGAGGGACTTCCCCCACATACAAACCTGTCAAAGCGTCGTCCAAATAAAGCTTGTGTGTGCTACCTTATTGTGGTTTTATCTTTTTCCTTGAGAAGCCTCTGAATCCCTAGAACTCCTTATAAAAAGGCAGGAAGAAATGGAGGTAGAGCAACAATGGGATCTATGATTTATAAAACTTTTTAAAGAACATGTTGTTATATTTCTTATATTCCAAGGAGTTATGGGATTGGGATGAGAATATTTTGGAGAAATAGCTCTGTATTCTACGACAGTAATTATTTTGACAGGAATTTGTGTACGAAGAAGTGACTCAGCATTTAAAAAGTCAATTCCAATTTATCAAGGATTGTTAAGCAAGGTGCTAGTTCGGGAAATTAAAAATCTAAGAGGCATCCTCAATTCCTCCTTTTAACATTCAGTCAGTGAACAATTTCCTTTATTTATACTCCTAAGCATTTTTAAACGTATCTGCTTCTCGCCCGTTCCACCAGTGTTGCCTGATTCTAGCTGTTCATTCACTTTTACCTAGAATATTTTAATGGTTTCCTAACTTGTCACCCTGCCTCCAAACTGAAATCCTTAGGATTCATCAGTCACAATCACACTACCTTGGTCTTCAAAAAACAGTCTGTTTATAGTCCTCTACCTTAAAACCCATTTGTGACTCCTGTTGCCTTGAGCAGTCCCTCCATGATCTGTACCCTGGACAACCTGTCCAAACCCTTGTTTAAATTTCATGACATTATGTTTCACATAGCCATGTCAGTGTTCATGCTACTTCATTTGGTTACTAGGACATCCTTATTTTTCCACTTGACACACACCTGTACAGTTTTAAGGGTGAAGTCAAGTCCACAATGGCATTTATATGAAGGCATTCTCAGACTTTCAAGAAGAGTTGAGCTTCCACTTGCCCCTTTCGTATTTGTTATCATTTATAGAGCCCATAACCACATTGAGACCTGTTTGATTCAGCATATATAGAGACAACAGAGTTTCTTAGCTATCAGTGCTTGCCTTGCAAATTTTATTGCTCATAACACGTAGTAGATGTTCAAACATATTGGTTGGTTAAATAAATGGATATTTGGAGAATTGAATGAACACCCAAAGAGTATAAATTTTCATTTAATTAGAAGGTATTTAAAACACTCCAATCTGAAACCATACTTACTTTTGATTCTTGTAAATGCCTGGAGCTCATGATTTTAATTATGTTTAATGGACAGTATACATATATTTTATATACATAATAGAGATTAGGTTAGAGATATATTTATTCTAATCATATATCTTAGAAAATTTCTGTTTGATTTTATTTATTCCATTTTATTGTCTGGTTCCTCAACCCAATACATTAGAATGAATAAGAGTTAGCATGCAGAATACATACAAACAGTAAAATGTTGTTTATTATTTTTTTGCCTTTATGAGTTTCTTGGTTTCCAAATAAAGAAGAGTTTATTCAACTAATGAAAAGTGTCAAAAATGTTTCCATTATGATAACAGTGGCATATTATAAATATGTGATAAATAAATGATCTTTTTGATATACAGTGTAAATATACATAGATTTCCCAAAAGATTTATTTGTCCACAAGATATTTAAATGAAAAGAATGTTATCTCTCTTACTCTCTCTGACGAGTTGTTTTAGTATACCAGATTTATAGAGCCTACATTTCTTTTCTAAACTTACGCCAGAGAAAACCAAACACTATTTTATCTTTAGTAACCGGTCTTCTTGTTTATATCCAAATGGATTCTCTCTCTGTTCTTTGAAGGAAAAAAAAATTTTTACATGCTGATCTTTAGACAGGCAGCATACAAGACATTTAATAATTCTCTATTTGGTAATTTGGCAGAATAATGAGAAATAGATCACTACATTATAACACTGTATTGAAATTTGTTTAAATAAAATCAATAACAGACATAGGATTAAAATATAAAACCTAAGTTCTTCCTGAAGTTATGTAAGTAATACATTTTAAAAGTTAGAAAGTTAGTGACATTTGAACTTATCGTGATTTAATATTCAGCAAGAATTTTAGCATTGAGGAACAAATTTAGCATTTCTTTTAAGGATCTTAACCTTTACATAAACCGTTATTTTTCATTTTGGTAATCATTTTATTCATAATATTTTTTAATTTTATAAAAAATAGTTTTGAAAGTTTTCTGGGAAATGATATTTTTATTATATCCTAGCCTGAAAGCATGTTATTAATTTATCAAATGTGTGAATTTACCTTGTTCATGAGTTTTCCAAATATGCAGAGGTCAAACAGCATGAAATAAAAATGTTGTAATCTCATTATTCCTCACAAAGATCTTTGAAACCAGTTTAAAATGATGGAGAATCACATGGGAAACATCAACACTCTAGACTCTAAGGTCAGGTAGTAAAGTCAGGTAATATGAAGAAAAATAAAGCAATAAACAGTATTCCATTGAGTAGAGTCAATGTTAATAATTGTTTTGTCAAGGGGGTGTTGTGGAAGAGGTATTGTAAAACTGGATTGACAACTTTAGATGGGTAGAAAAATCAGGCCAGTTTAAGGAATGTACACTTTTGTGGATTATCATTTTATAAATTATGTTGAAAAATTTAGCTTCACATTTAATTATCTAAAAACTCATGAATCAGAATAAAACCTTTTGAGGATAACACAACAACCTCATTTTCTTTTTCACATTGTTCCATTTCAGGAAATAGAACCCTGGCTCCATTATTGATTAAATTCGTACGTTTTCATCGGGCAATAAGCAATACATAATTCTTGGAAGTAACTTAATTTTCTATTTATGTCTAGTGAAAATATAGCCCCTTAAGCTAGATTATTTGTAATGATAATATGTTGTACTCTATTTTATGAGGAAAATAAATTCCAGTCATTTACATATGTGACTAGACAGTTGCATTAGTCTTGGCCTGCATTTGACTTTTTAAAACTTTACAGACAACCATCTTTTTTCTCAGATGTTGAAAAAACATTCAGTGGAAAGGCTTTCAAGAGAAATCCTTATAGAGACAGCTGATAGATGCTGGAACTCCTATTTTTCTGAAATTGGGGAAGTCATCAAAATAATAGTTATGCCATTGTTTTCTAGGTCACCAGTGAGTCCTTCAGCAGAAATTGCACCCAAGTACCTCATTGTCAGTTTAAGGTAGCAATAGTTGTGCAATTTTAATTTAAAATCCAATCTTTTTTTCTTTCTGAGACTGTTTTGAATTATAATGCTAGATAAACCTAATGTAAAAAGAAGGAAAATTTTACATATTTGTAGGATTATTATAATAGAAAATACTATGTTGAAAGAAACTTTTCAAAAAATAGAGTTCATATGTCATAAACATATTTTTAACCATGGTATAAATAAAAATGTATGTATGTATGTATATATGTATGTATGTATTAGAAAACCCCCATTGCCATTGTCATGTGTTTGATAGGCTTCCCAGAGAAACACTGATTTTTGGAACCAGACCATCCCTTCATTTAAATGTAGAAAAGTTTCAGAAATTGTTTGTAATGAAGATTTGCATTTGTGGGAAATAATGTACTTTGACTGGGAAATTGATATGTTATCAGTTCACTGCTGTTATGCCTGTTTCACTTCACTGAAAGATAGAGGTCAGTATCACATAAATGTTAACTTCTTTTCATTTTTCCAAATACTTCATGTTTTTATAAAAATGAGTCTTTTGCTGTGTTCCTACATTTCACTTTATAGTTTAGAGTTTATAATTAAGGCAGGGAAATTTCCCTTTTATGGAATCAGAGGAGTCTCAAGTTTTATTAAAAAGAGGACGAATTTTCATTTCTCAATACAATAAAACCAGTGACAATAAAGTATAATGACAGAGTAGAGGAGAACTCACTATAACCAACTCCACTTACTTTCCTCACAGGACCTTTGGAAAGTGTTGTAAAGAGTGGGAATGGAGGTCTCCAGTGCCTTTAGATCAATAAAACTATAGATTCTAAGTTCCTTGAGGATAGGCAACACAAACGTCTTGCTAAATGATGTATCTCCATCACCCATCCCATTACCAGGTACACAGTAGATTCCATCAATCAGCAAGTTATTTTTGTCCACAGCAATTTCTCTAAGACCCACAATAAACTACGTATCAATGATGAGTAATAAATCATTATAATACCATTCCTACAAAGTATATTGCAGTATCTGGTACACTGAAATACCTCAAGTGAAATGAAAGGAATATGATAATAATTAACTGTATTAAAATGCAAATATACAATGAACATATATTTGCAGTTTCTTAATATAAATTGTAATTTTAGATTCATAGCAGTGACCTGATTACATTGTTAGGCTCATTATCACAAGGATATTTGAAAGCCTGCTACCTGATTTAATTTGCTGTCAATCAGATATGTTTTCATTTTAATATTACTAAAGATACAAATTTGATTTTTTAAAAATACCTGTATGAAGAAGAGACACCAAAATGTATTATAACTTTTTAAATGCTCTACAAAATTGGGTTTTATTTTAAACTCATTTTAATTAAAGTATAGTTTGTTAGTTTTAGTTATTTCAGTAGTTCACTGTTTCTTCCAGGATAACGTAAGCACAAGAGAAAAAGATATTTTGCTAATACAGTACTCATGTTGTAAGCAATTAGTGATTCTTGTGTTTGTGACTTTGCTTAGAGTTCTTAAATCTGATTCCTGGTCATTACTTTGTGGGATTAACAAATTTTAGAATTTTTTTTACCTCTAAGTCAAGCCCGACTTACAGCCAATAGATGTAATAATTGTGTTATACATCACCATTTTGGCTTTGGTCATTGCCTTCTTAATATGTGTCATCTTTGTTGTATTTTGCCCAGTTTTGACATATTTTATGCATCATTTATAAATATAATGTAATACAATATGATGTATTTGCATTCTCTTAAATGTGTACAAATAGGCCTAGTTAATTTGATAAATACTAGCTGTGCCCCACAGACGAGGATGTAGTTTAGAAAAGTTGAATGACTGCTCCTAACACTCAATGAGGGTTTTTATTGTTATTTGTTATCTCCTTTCACACTGTATCCCCTCTTCTAGAATGCTTCCATGAAACTTAGGGAGACGGCCGGGCGCGGTGGCTCAAGCCTGTAATCCCAGCACTTTGGGAGGCCGAGACGGACGGATCACGAGGTCAGGAGATCGAGACCATCCTGGCTAACACGGTGAAACCCCGTCTCTACTAAAATACAAAAAACTAGCCGGGCGAGGTGGCGGGCGCCTGTAGTCCCAGCTACTCCGGAGGCTGAGGCAGGAGAATGTCGTAAAACCCGGGAGGCGGAGCTTGCAGTGAGCTGAGATCCGGCCACTGCACTCCAGTCCGGGCGAAAGAGCGAGACTCCGTCTCAACAAAATAAAAAAAAAAAAAGAAACTTAGGGAGACAAAGGAAGCTGGGCCAATAATATCTCTCTATGTTTACTGTGCTATTGTGTTGTAAATAACAAAGAGTTAAAGTATATTTGTAAAATTATTAGCTGACAATCTATTGAACAAGAACAGTACTCAAATATATGAGATTAGGGCGGGGGTTGGCAATTTTTTTTTTTCCTGTAAAGGGCTAGATGATAAACATTTCAGACTTTGGGGACCATATGATCTCCGTCTCACTACTCACTCTGCCATTATAGCAGGAAAGCAGCCATAGATCATATGTAAATGGAAGAGTGCGGCTCTGTTCCAAAAAACCTTTATTTACAAAATCATGTGATGGATCTGATTTGGTTTTAGGGCTATAGTTTGTCAACAAATGGCTTAGAAGTCAGATTCTCATGTTATTTTCAAAGGCAAATTTCATTGACTTGAAATCAGAATGAAATTTTATGTAATAATTATTTTTCAGGTTATTCAGTGATGCATGTAAATTAAATGTTTATAACCAAAAATTGTTACATACTCCGATGGATAGAAACTAAGTTACCTGTGCATTTAGTAATAAATCAATAGAATGCAGGACATATTGGACCAAAGAATAGTGGAGGTTCAAGTTGATAAATGCTCATGTAAAGTTATAGATAATTTGAATATATGACAGATCTATTTTGCATATGATGATTGTGTATTCAATAGAACTCATTCAGATATGTACAGCTAAGTTGGTAAATTTCAACTAGAACATAGATACTCAACTCTGAATGCACATCTGAAGTCCCTAGGAAGTTTTAAGAATCACAGGTAGAGTACTTTCACTTACCATGGCAGAATAATTGATAGTAAAATTATACCTACCGTGAACAACTTGAAAAATAGACAAGATATTTGAAAATACTCTTTTCAGACTTGGACAACAAGCAGTGCAAGATCCCTAAAGGAAGGAAAAGAATGAGGTGAGCCCTATAATAGCCCTGGATTTTTCACAGAGACACTTAATGGACTCTGGCAGAGGAAAGTTGATCCCAAATTGAGAACAATGGACTTTCCAGACTTAAGAGACAGATATAAAAGTTTTGAAGGCTAAGGTGGTGAAAATTGTTGGGTAGAGTACCAGAGCAGAGACAGTTCTGCACTGAACGAGGCTCAGAGAGATCAGAATTGGGGTCATCTTGAATATTTGGCTGAATAAGTGTCATATGCATAAGGTGAGATTCCATAAGGTCAGACAGAGAATAGCTATCAGAAGCTACAAACTGAACAAGTTCCAAAGTTCACATGAGGCTGGGACATCACTATTGATCACTATGAGAGTTCAGTTCAGTAGAGACCCCAGAAAGGCCACATTATAAGAGGAAGGCTATGCTAGCCCTAGAATAAAAGCTAACCTAGACCCATCCTAACAAAGCTTAGAAAAACATCTCAACAAGAAAATGCTGATATACAAGTACATACATGTCAAAATGAAATTCAATAGTCTTTCAAAGAGAACAACAAAATCTAGATAATCGACATTAATACTCATAATTTCCATCATTGTCCACAATTACTAAACATGCATGTAGCAGGAAAATGTGGATCATAACTACGAAAAAAATTAGTTAAGAAGATCCATAATTGACAGAGATGATAAAATTAAAAAAGAATTTAAAAGATATTATAAATATGTTTAAATAAAGAAAACAGGAATATAATGAAGAAAGAAATAGAAAGTGTAAGAATTTGTAGACCTAGAAATTACATCAAATATTACCAGGTTGTATGGCTGTGGCTACATTCATTCTGTCTTTCCTTAGCCCACTTGTCCTTGACTTGTCAGTAATAAGGAAATAATTATAGCTAACTTACTGCTGCTGATTTCCTCCTACTGGACATCATATCTAAATAAAATATTCTTTGCAGTGCATATTTATGTTCGCTTTTACTGGAAATTATTCAAACCCATAAAACTCAAACCTAATATAATTAATAACCACTGAGATTGAAAGAGCTGAACTATGACTATTAAACAATTCTTAAATAAATGCAATATGTATTTGTTAAAGTTGCAATAAAATAAAATCATCAAATATCAACCAACATTACTTTTTTAAAAAGTGTATAGTTGCACTACATACTTGAAAGTTAAATCTGAGTCTGATTAGAGGATGTTTTCCCTTAATTCACTTACATTTTCCCTTTCAAAAAGATTTGCGTACCTGTTCTAAATTTGACAAGGATAATTTACTATATTTTCTCAAGCAATTTCTGGATGTTCCAAAGATACATCAGTAACCATCATACGCTCCCATAATTAATGCCGGAGTTGAGTCAGCATACAGAAAGTGTGGCCTTTGGATGGTAACTCTTGGCTGAATTCCTAATGTTCTGTTTCAATTTCTGATGAGGTGATGAAGTGGAAAGCTTGTTCGATGTAATTTTGCCATATGTTTCTTTTGGGATTTTTGAAAGAGGATCAACGGCTTAAAATCACCAGATGAAATATTTCAGCTTTTCAGAGACCAGAATGAGGAAGGTCAAAGCTAATGCTTTTTGAAATTCTACCTGAAATATCTGAATTCATTCCAAGTAAGCCAAGTAGAGGTAGGGCTGTAGGAATACTTTTTAGGACTGCAGCAATATGGTAGAAAATGTGTGAAATGCAGTGTAATTTATACACATTCCACATGTTCAATATTAGGAACAGATATGCTCTTAATTTGTTTTCCAAAGATCAACATGATGCAGATAATTTAAAATGTAAGTGTTTCAATCTAAATAAGCCCAACACGTTATGAGTCTTGTTTTATGAATGTAATACTTTAAAAATAATTACCTTTTAATAATCCCTGCAGTAATCCTAATACTTACCAAATGAATTCCTTCTGAATGAAAGTCAGTGTTAGGATATTCTTCATATTTAGTCATTATCATATTTGCATAAAATGAGCATTAACCCTAAAGAACACCAGTTTCTAAATGTGTGAAACTGGTTTGTCTTCAAAGAGCATTCTTCTAATAAAGGCAATAACATATGTGCACATTTTAAATATATATATATATATGAATAATGTATTTAAACTGTTTGATTCGACATATAAGTGAAATTATGCAATATTTTTCCTTTTGTGTCTGACATTTATCACAGCATAACGTCCTCTAGGTTTATCCGTGTTATCACAAATGGCAGGATCTAATGTACAGCTGAGGACTATAATTAAGAGTATTGTATTGGATACTGGAGATATGTTAAGAGAATAGATTTTAGATCTTTGATCACACATGCAAAAAAGGTGATGGAAATGCTAATTTGCTTGACTGTAGTAATCATTTCAATATGTATATTTGTATAAAAACATCATGCTATTCAGAAAATAAAAAAAGAATATTCTGATGAATCAGCCAGTTGATCAAATATATTTTGTAAGGCATGGGGACATTTTAAAAGGCATTCTATTTACCCAGCCTAGATAAAGAAAAACATAATATTCCAAAGGAATTCCTTAAACACAGAAACTAGGACTACATTGAAGTCCCATGAATCTTTCTTTACCTTTTATGTTTCTGTCAGGGGTTAGTATTGTTCTAGAATAATCAGAAGTCACTATATCCTATTTCCCATTCCCTCCCCATCAAGGGCATAAATTAATGAATATTTAGTTCAACTCAACTACAAAATAGTTTTGTATCAAACATATATCTTATACAGTAAATTTTATATGTTCCTCATTGTGTTATATTAGCTGTGTATTTTTCAGCAAATCTGTATTCCATGATTGTAATGGGACTTGTTTGCTATTGTAAAAGTATAGCCTTTTTCAGATTTGTGTCTATATGAACTATTTTTTCTAATTATTTTGAGGTGAGGGCATTGTTCTTCTTGCCACTTGCACAGTGTTTTGCACAATTTGACCTGGATTATTTTTTCTCAATATTTAGTATGAAAATTTCCAGACCTATAGAAAATTTGAAATACTTGCACCACGAATATCCTGGTAAATACCACTTAGATTCTATAACTGTTAACATATTTCATCATGTGCTTTATTTATTTATTTATTTATTTATTTATTTATTTATTTATTTATTTTTTGAGACAGAGTCTCACTCTATTGCTCAGGCTGGAGTGCAGTGACCAATCTTGGCTCACTGCAGTCTCAGCCTCCCGGGTTCAAGCGATTCTCATGCCTCAACCTCCTGAGTAGCTGGGACAACAGGCACACACCACCATGCCCGGCTAATTTTTTGTATTTTTGTAGAGACGGGGGTTTCACCATGTTTCCCAGGCTGGTCTTGAACTCCTGAGTTCAGGCAATCCATCCGTCTCAGCCTCCCAAAGTGCTAGGATTACAGGCGTGAGCCGCTATGCCTGACCGTCTTTATGTGATTTATTAGGTATCACATATTTATCCAGCCCCATATAATCTACCTACCAATCTATCTTATTTTGATGGCATTTTACCCCTAAACGCATCAGCATGCACATCTGTATCTAGAGTTCAGTATTTGTTTTCAGGCCTTAAATCCTTAGGGGTAAAATCCACACACAGTAAAATGAACACATCTTAAAAGTACTGTGCCATGTGTTTTGACAAAAGCATATGCTTGTATAATCCCTGAAGATACAAAACAGATGGAAGTCCCTATCAAGATATGAAACATTTCAGTCAATCCACAGAATTCCTATATGCCTCTTTCAAGAGAATTCCTTGGGTGTAACCCTTGCTCTGATTTTCCTCCGTAGTTTATTTTAGTTTTGGGCTTATGAAAAACTGACTCCAGTTTCTCCAAACCCAAGTAGTCTATTTTTCACACTGTGCTAGAACATCATAGCATTTCTATAGTGAAAAGCAAACAGATAGACAAATGAAATAATATAAACTAAAAATAATTGACTCCTCATTAAACAATGCAACCATCACAACATTCAAAGTCCATCATCATTTGGCTCCAAGCTTCCTTTCTGTCCTTACGGCATTCCCCATAATTTACATAGACTCCATAACTACAGCAAAATATCTCTTATTCCTTGAATAAAGCACCAATATTATACTATTATCTTTGGTCATAGAGTGTTTAATAGATTTAGTAGTCATGGTTTTGGTTATCTGAGCATCCATGTAAAGTAAAGTAGTAAATTTAAATACAGCTGAATGACAGATTTGAATCACAGGTCCTGCAAAACTGGTATGGAAGAAAGCAAGTCCTATATGGAGTGAATGAGCACAGCTAGTTACATGTATCTGCCTGTCAATGTAATGACATTTGCTACACATCAAGTGTACATTCAGTCTTATTGAGATTTTGAAGGGATCATTTAATTTTTTCCCTGTGTTTTAAAGGGGAAATTGTAAGCTGTAAGAAAACACAACTTATAAATTCATAGCCTCAGGATTTCTTTCTCAGATATATAAATGTTCTATCCTAGTTATTTCTCTATGCTGCAAGAAATAGAAAAATAAACTTTTATTTTTATTCTAAATATTAGTTTCAATCATAGCCTTTTATGCCTTTTCTTAATTACCTATTTACATGCTAATTCTTCCTTACAAATTAAAGAACATGAGAAAGCATCCCACATACTTGAAATGCTGTAGATTGCCTTTTAGAATATGTAATTGAGCTATTTCTATGCAAGATAAAAAGGAATATTTTAGAGACCAAGATGAATTAGTTATATATAGAAACTCTAATATCAACCTATTAAAAATGTACCATATATACATAATTCTTCATTTTTCTTTCATCTATTTTGAATATTTTCTTCCATTATACTACCGTATGCACTACATTCACACCAATTCAAAGACAAAATAGGGAAGTATATATTTTTTCCTTATACTAATGATTACAATTAATTTTATTTAAGGAATCCAAGAAAAGATTGGAAACAGGTCTTCAAATGTATTTTTTATCTCTAAGGAAATTTCTTCCATTCAACTGACAATAAAACTGCCTACTTTTCAGAGATATGTTGAGTTAACAAATGTACAATAAATAAGTGAGACTCATGACAATATATAAACTGATTTGTAAAATCATGTCAATTCTATTGATTGATAAATCCCCCTAAAACCAGCTAAACTATTTTAGAAATATTTATTTTTTAAAAAATTATCAAAAGCATTCATGAGGTGAACCATATGTGGTACCATATTATCAACAGACAGTGTTTACATTAAATCAAGAAGTACAAGCTGGAACCTCAGAGGCCCAACATAGCCAAAACTTTTAGCTACTGCCAAGGCCGTTTAGCAGGGACTCTGCACATCATAGCCCCTCAAGGACATAGGCTTTTAGAAGCTCCAAACTGAAATGTTTCCATAATCTCTTACAATGAAGGATTGTGGGGAATCATGTACTGGCTTATGAAGATTTCACTTAGAGTAGAGACACATCTCTTTCCCTGATATTTAATTGGATAAAGCAAGTCATATAGCCATAGCCAACTTTAAAGGGTGCATGCAGGGTAATGTCAACCTCCCAGGCGCCTGAAAGGGGAAGAGAAGCACGACGTAAACAGCTTCAATGACCACTTCATTATTCTTGGCAGTTGATGATAAACTGGTTTTGCAAAAAGCCTGGGATTTTCTTAATATTTTTATTTACTCTGACATTTTTTGCTAGGGCTTTTATCACCACTGAAAACAATAGGGTACTTATGTATGTTAGGTGTGTAGGTGAGGGTTTCATCTCTTTTATTACAGCAAGCAACTTCTACCATTTTCACTTCCTTGGCTTCCCATCTTCTTACTAACTGAGCAAAGATTGCTAATCCAATGATCTTCCCCGTTAACTGAGCAATGATAATGAATTGATGGTGTCATTGTGTCTGAAAATCCATGGACTCTGCATTCTTTTTTGTGCCTACCTCCTTCACCATAAGATACAAAATTAATCTATCAGGTTCTCCTTGGTGCCATGTTACATTTAAGCTTTTGTTTCTGGATTCTTTGAGATTTGATAGATAAGTAGACTCACAGTTTACATTGATGCCTAGTAGTTTTTTGATCCCTTTCTCAACAGGTGCACTTTATAATACTAATCCTATGATTTAGATTCTAGAAGAATAAATCACGTTTTGTTCTTGAATCCATATGATATATTCTAATTTCTTTCTTTAATAGAATACTCATACAGCATATATATATATAAACTGCAGAGTGTGTGTATGTGTGTGTATATATATATATACACACACACAAACACTGTATAAGCAGTATAGATATTGTGTGTATACACAATACTTACAGATTCCGGAAAAATAGAAATGCATACTAATAATGACAAATGATGGTTTCAGGAGAAGAAAATGGCTCAATTGGGTCTGAAACTAGAAGTTAGAAAAATCAGATGGTATTAGATGGGAAGAGAATTATAACAGGAACCAAAACTAGCATGTCTCATGCTGAAGCAGCATAAGCAAGCAATTCAGCATGAGGCACAGAGGGCCAGGAGGGAGAACAGGATCTTGACATATTTTATGTAATACGCTAAGAATTTTGGATAGTACCCCATAAGTGAGACTACAATAAGAACATGTTTTGGATAGATTGAGTGTATCTGGTTGGATATGTCCATCAGGAAATTGGATATTTCAGCTGAAGCTATGAAGTTAACTTGTTGCTGGAGAAAGAGACTTGAACATGATCAGCATATAGATCGTGGTGAATAATGGAGATTGGAAACTCTCCTCCTGGAAAAATTGTATGTAAAGAGAAAAAACAGTGGACAAAAGATAAAACCAAGGGTTGTTGAATATTCTGTTTTCTATTTGTACCAGTTGTAGAGAAAATTAGCCTACTCTCTGCTTCAGAATCTGCTGACAACATTCTGAAAAATACTGAAAAGGAGAAGTAGAGTGTGCTATAAAATCCATTATGGTAAAGGCAAGGGGAAGAGAGGGTAGGTGACTCAAACTAGTCAAAGAAAAAGGAAATGATAGTCAACAGCTTTTAGATAGTATTCACTATGTGTCAAGTACTCTTCTAAATTGTGTATATAGTCACCTATTTTTCATAACAAACTGGAATAGAGAAAGGTTAAGTAAATTGCCAAGCTAGTAAGAGTTACAGCGGGCATTAAGAGCAAAATTTTTACCCAGATAGTCTAACTTCAGTATCTCTGCTCTCAGCACAATTGTATCTGTCTGCTTAAACTAGTTTCATAGTTTTCAGAATTTGGTTAGTGAGAACATGGTGATCTTTAAAAACATTATGACTTCAGCTCTAGTCTTCCCAGCCTTGTCTTAGAAGCATCTAATATGCCGTATTTAATTGTTTCAGTTTGTAGTACAGTCGTCCCTCAGTGTCCATGGAGTATTGGTTCCAGGCCCCATGTGGATACCAAAATTCCCAAATGCTCAAGCGCCTGATATAAAATGGCATAGTATTTGCATATAACTTATGCACATCCTCCTGTATACTTTAAATCGTCTCTAGATTAGTTATAGCATAATACAATGTAAATGCTATGTAAATAATTGTTATAGTGCACTTTTATTGGTATTACCTTTTATTCTCAAATTGTTATTCTTATTTATTTTTTAAAATATTTTTGATCCAAGGTTGGTTGAATCCTTGGAAATGGAACTCACATATTTGGAGGGCCAACTGTATAGTAGGTTCTGGCTTCTAATTGTTATAGTGATATTATCCATAACAAATGGAATGTTATGTATTTCCATTTACTAAATTAACTATTTTGTTGGGAAAATATCAGATGTTTAAACTATTTTGATTTAAAATGTATACAGTGAGTAGAAATGTTAAGACAGTATCGAATAAAGACGTTCTATGATGTAGATATCCAGGTATTTAATCTCTCTGACAATTGTTTCCTTATCAGTAATATGGTATCTACGTTAAAGAACAGTTGTGGGAATCAAAGTTGGTTTACAAAGAACATCTAGTAGTATAATATTAGCAAACCACTTCCTCAATATGCAATATACTTCATTAAAAATATATATGACAAGGCGGGCAGATTACTCGATTACAGAAGTTCCAGACCAGCCTGGAAAATGTGGCAAAACCCCATCTCTACTAAAAATACAAAAAAAAAAAAAAAAAATTAGCAGAGTTTGGTGGCGCATGCCTGTAGTCCCAACTACTTGGGAGACTGAGGTGAGAGAATCACCTGAGGCTGCAGTGAGCCGAGATCGCACCACTGCACTCCAGCCTGAGCAACTGGAGTGAGACCCTGTCTCAAAAAATAAAACAAATAAAATAAAAATATATATGAAAGTAAAACTCAAACTCAAATGAAACTTATTTTCCAACCACAAGGACTCCTATAATGAAGAGATATATTATTCTGTGGCCATTAGTAGAACATTAAGTTACCTTGCCTTCATTTACTCCACAAAACCTAATTTGGTGTAAAATTTAAAATTTAGAATAACAATATCTTAGTGTCAGGTTTAGAGTATTTTGAAATTTTAGTTTGAGCAATCTAAAATTATGCATTTTCATTTGCACACCTTCAAATATACCAGAAACTACTTTCACAACATCTAACGTTGTGAGATTGAGCTAATATAACTTAAAAAAATAATCTTTCTTGAGAGGTGAAGGGGAAAATAAAATTTCTGTAGGAATATACCCATTAAGATAAGGAAGAATAAAATCACTGGGAAATAAAAATCTCTTCACATAATAGCCTGTTATTATGTACTAAATAAAAAAAAGCATCATATGGGTTTTAGAAGTCTAGAGAAAATATTCCCATTCAGACATAAGCTGCTTATGGAGAGCTGGAGAAGATGAAATAAAAGGTTTTATTTTAGTTTAATCATATATAATGTCTGTATGCTTGTTAGTATTTTTGAATTTGCATTAATATTGAAGTATTAATTTGAATGAGTTGTGAAAACATTTACTTAATCTTCTCTATATGTAGCACTATGTTAGGTTCTGAAGATATATAAAAGAAATGGTGCCTACCTACAAGGTAAATCACAATCTAGTGAGGGAGTCAGTTAGAAAATCAATAACCTCAAGCACAACATGAGGTAATTACTATGGAAACAGATGAATGAATTTCTTATGGAAGAAATTAGAAAAAGCTTAATACATGAACTGATATTTTAGAATGGACTTACAACTTTTAAACAGGAGAGGAAAGTTACATAGCAGTGCAGTCATGAGTAATACTAGAGGGGAAGAAAAACGATCAGCAAAATCCAGGCAAAACAGTCAATTGTAGTTTAGACAAAATGTCCATAATACCTATTTCTTCATAATACATATTTTAATAACTAAAACATTCCACTTAATAAAACTTTTTAATGGTTTCACACAGTGTTGATTTTAATTTAGCAAAATTATTTTAATGGTTTTACAAAGTTCTGATTTGGTAATGTGAGGAAAATGAAGGGAGAAAAACTGGGGAAAATGCAGATACATTTTAATAGCATACTTTTTAAATAGGATGTTGTCATTTCTTTATACTGGACTATGTGGGTATATAACATGTGTGCCTGTATGTGATGAAAACATTTAAAATCTTGTGTGATCACATTGGACTTATGTAAATAATATACTTTTTTAAAGTTTTACTCACAAAAATATGAATTATTGTAGAATGTGTGATGATTGCCATAAGAAAACTATTTTAACAAAACCACTTATTCTGAGTCTTGATATAAAATTGATATTAGAATTGCTGCTCTGACCTGTTAGAATTAAGGTATAATATGCAATAGCTGCTGGTGGTCAAGAACTTGGTAGGAAAGCAATTACTGTTTCAGGTCTTACATTTAAGCTTATAATTCACCTTGAGTAGATTTTTTGTATATGATGTGAGATTCTTCCACATGTGGATATCGAGTTTTCAGAACATAATTTCTGGAAGTGACTGTCTCTTCCCCATGGAGTTATTTTGGCATCTTTGTCAAAAATCAGTTGAACATAATGCATAGATTTATTTCTGGGCTCTCTCTTCTGTTCCATTGGTATATGTGTCTGTTTTTACACCAGCACCATGTTTTTTTATTACTATAGCTTTGTATTATATTTTGAAATCAGATGATGTGATTCCTCCACCTTTGTCCTTTTTGCTTAAGGCTGCTTTGGCTCTTCAGGGTCTTTTGTAGTTCCATATGAATTTTAGATTCTTTTTCCTATTTCTGTGAAAAATGTCATTGTAATTTTGATCATTGACTCTGTAATTTTGCATTGACTCTGTATGTAGATTACTTTGGGTAATGTGAACATTTTGACAGTATTCGTTCTTCCAATTCTTGAATACAGAATATCTTTCCGTTTATTTTTGTGTTCTTTCATTTCTTTCATCAATATTTTATAGTTTTCAGTGTACAGATCTTTCACTTCCTTGGTTACATTTATTCCTACATATTTCATTATTTTTGTAGCCATTATAATAGGATTGTTTTCTTAATTGCTTTTTCAGATAGTTTGTTAGCGTATACAAATGTTACTGATTTTTGCACATTGTTTTAGTATCCTGCAAGTTTTCTTAATTTGTTTTTTAGTTCAAACAGTTTTTGGTGGAATATTTATGGTTTTTTATCTGCAAACAGTGACAATTCAACTTCTTCCCTTCTAATTTGGAGACCTTTTATTTATTTCTCCTTCCTAATTGCTCTGGCTCGGGCTAGCCAATGATCTTTTGGATCTGACCCCCAAAACACAGGCAAATAAAAGGCCGAAAGTAGACATATGGGATTACATAAAGCCAAAAACCTTCTGAGCAGCAAAGGAAACAATCAACAGAGAAAAGAGACAATCTATGGAATGGGAAAAATATTTGCAAATCATATATCTGATAAGGGGTTGATATCCAAAATATACAAAGAACTCAGTTCAATAG
Source organism: Rhinopithecus bieti (assembly GCF_001698545.2). NCBI lineage: Eukaryota > Metazoa > Chordata > Mammalia > Primates > Cercopithecidae > Rhinopithecus > Rhinopithecus bieti. Next base: position 6,976 of record NW_016805276.1, on the reverse strand, counting down.
CAAGAAAACAAAGATGAGCAAAGGACTTGAAAAGACATTTATCAAAAGAAGACACACAGATGGTTGACAGGTATTTGAAAATCAGTAATCATTAGGAAAATGCAAATTAAAACCACAGTGAGCTCTCACCTCACATCTGTTAGAATGGCTATTAATAAAAAGTCAAAAAATAACAAATGTTGGCAAGGGTATAGAGAAAAGAGGACTCTTGCACACTGTTGGGAATGTGAATTATTAGTGCAGCCATTATGGAAAACAATATCGAGATTCCTCAAAAAACCAAATATAGGACTACCATATGATCCAGCAATCTCACTACTGAGTACATATCCAAAGGAAATGAAATCAGTATGTGAAAGAGATACCTGCACTCCCGTGTTCCTTGCAGCATTATTTACAATAACCAAGTTATAGAATGAATGTAATGGTCTATTAATGCGTGAATAGGTAAAGAAAATTTGGTATGTATACACAATAGCCTTATAAAAAGCCTTATTCAGCCTTATAAAAAACAGAAATCCTGTCATTTGTGACAACATTGATGAACCTGGAGAATATTATGTTAAATGAAATAAGCCAGGCACAGAAAGACAAACTGCATGACCTCATTTATATGTGGAATCTAAAATAGTTGAACTTATAGAAACAGAAAGTAGAGTGGTGGTTACCAGAGGTTGTGGCAGGGAAGATTGTGGGGGACTGGGGAGATATTGGCCAATGGGTATGAAATTTCAGTTAAACAGGAAGAATAAACTCAAGACATTTATTGCACAACATGGTGGCTACAGTTAATAACAATGTATTCTATGCTTGAAAATTGCCAGAATAGTAGATGTTAAGCATTCTCACAAAAAATTATAAGTACATGAGGTAATGCATATTGTTATTTAGCTTGGTTTAGCCATTCCACAATGCATATATATTTAAAACATCATAATGTATACCATAAATATATACAATTTTCATTTGTCAGTTAAAACAAAAAAGATCTAATAATCAAATAAAATGTGAGGAATTACTTTAAAGCTTTCTAGCACGTAGGACTTTTGGAATATATATTCTAGGGTTTTAGGCATTGTAGTTACATAGAGGTAACTGATGTAAGTAATGTGGCTACAGGCAATGACTTAGCAAGCCATTCTCCCCCCTCTTCTCCTCCTCTACTTCCTCCTCTCTCTTCTTTTTTTCTCCAGATAGTTATATATAGAAGATTTACCTAGAACACAAACTCACATACTCTTCCTACACTCTCAAACACATTCCTTGCACTTGCTTGTATTGACAGGCATTTTGGTAATCAGTGATTATGGCAGGTTAGCATTCTGGAACTATAGTTACTTGATACTTTCTTTTGCACAAACTGAGATAGCTCTTAGGATGAAGAAGGTTGAACTAAATAGATCAATTAATACTCTTGTAAGATTAAGGTGACATTATTATCAGAATAATTTAGATGAAACACCGTGCTAATCACTTTACATATACTGTTTAATTTAACCTGCAAAAATATAGACTTATAAAAAATACATAGAGATCCACTTCCAAACCATACACTAAAGATGTTGCTTTTTAAATGTATGTATTTATTTTATCCTCTTTCTCAATAAATAACTAGAAAATAGCAAAATTCTTTTGCCTGAAAACTGAGTTCTTCCAAATGTGGATGTTGAGTATAAGCCACTCCATTAATTTCATTGAGATATCTAAAAGTAGGCATCTGGATGTGGGTATATAACTATAAAAATATTTTATTTATTTATTTACAAACTTAATTTTAGAAGAGGATCTCACTCTGTTGTCCAGGCTGGATTGCAGTGGTGCGATCATATATTAGCTCACAGCAGCTTCAACATCCTGGGCTCAAATGATTCTCCTGCCTCAGCCTTCTGAGTAGCTGGGACTACAGGCACCTACCACCACAGCTGGCTAAATTTTAAGTGTTTTTGTAGAGGCAAGTTCTCACTTTTTTGCCCAGGCTGGTCTCGAACTCCTTGCCTCAAGCAATCAATATTCCTGCCTTGGCCTCCCAAAGTGCTGGAATGAAAGTTGTGAGCCACTCTGCCTGGTCTATATTTTATTTAAAGTAGCTTAGATATTAATTTATGTCATCATACATATTTTAATATGAATCTATTTTTCACTGCTCTATTTTATCTAAGCCCTTCAACAAACTGTAGCAGTCAAAAACTGTCTTCATCTTTCAAACTGTGACAGATTACGTCTGGTATGTAGTAGTTTACTTACTGACATTTCATACTATACTATGTACTATAGAAGTTGTAACCCTACAAGCTACATTTTACAAACCCATTTGTTAATTGGTGGGTGATACTTTTCGATGAGTCTCTCAAATTTCTGCATTATTGCAACTAAGGCACTGTCTTATTGTCAGGATTTTTTTCCAAGGATGTTGATATATCAAAAGTCCTGAAAATAATGGCTAAAGTACTCGGAGTGGAATGTGCATTCTTGTAAAATAACTTTAAAAGGAAGCTGATCATACAATACAGTTAGAGAAATTTTAATTAGTAAAATTATAAAGTAAAATGTAATAATATACATCTTCAGCAGTATTTTAATTGCGATTTCAACTAGCTTTTGTATTCCAGCTAAATTAAACTTTCTTTGTTCTTTTTTATTTTGAAATTCTACATATCTACTTTTTGAACACCATATCTACATGGTGTTCAAAGTTTAATTTGGCAAAGTTTTATTTTGTTTAGCAGTAAATTTAAGCAAAGGGAATGTGGAGTAAGAAGCATTAAGACCTGTGTTACATTTTGTCTTTTCACATTCTTATTAAATGCCCAATTACAATTACCCAAATATTTTTGATGTCTACTCTCCCACAAAATTGGCAATAAAAAATCGTCCCTGACTACTTCTATCTCTCATCATTGTGATGTGCATTAAATGAAATAAAGTGAGTGATATACTTTCTATATTATACATTTCTCTACATAGAATAATTGTTTATGTATATATAATTTTGCTTATTATGAAAAGGATTTGATATAGCTTTCAATTTTAGCAGATTTAACTGTTGGAAACTTCCTTCAACCCTCACATACCACCACCACTAGCAATTACAAGCACATAGAAATGTTGAGCGAAGTACACTAAAAATTTATTCAAATATTTTTTAGTATTTCAAGTCAATCTCCAAATAAACAAAAAGCTATCCCCCAAATATCAACAAATGGTAAGAAACAATAATACAGTAATAAGGGAGTGACCTTAGGCCACAGGGGTTTAAATAACTAATTTTTGAACCTGAAGATAAAACTGTAAAAATAAATATCTTCATAACATCAAGATCTTGGATTGTTACTACGGTATGAATGAAACTCAAAAGCATTATGTTGGCTGGTCCAAAGGGAATACATTATCCCAATTAACTAATTGTTCAGAGTTAGTTACAGATCGAATTCTTTGTTCTACTCTTTCCCCCTTTCTCACTATTATGCTTGACAAGTCTTAAAAAAAAGAAAGAAAGAAAGAAAAAGCATTATGCTAAGTGAATAAAACCTGAATCAAAAGGTTACATACTGAGCTTCTAGTTCCACACAAAATGGAGTAGACTCATTTCTTCATGCTTCTGCTAGTAATTATCACTAAATATTTGGACAAAATAGAACAGATGACCGTAAGAGGACTCTGAAAGGTGGAAAGAGGAGGGCAGACTGGCTAGGGAACTTCAGGTTTTGAAAAATGACAAGATGGTTAGTTCTCTGTGTTTGCATATCTTTGTCTTCTTTCCTGTTACAAAAATGTTCTATATATCCTGATTGGACACTAGATTTAATCTGCGGTATGGAGCACCAAACAGGTACAGACTTAGAAAAAAGAGAAAAACCTGATTTATCAGCCAAAAGACTAGGAAAGAGGCAGCCTAGGATGACAGAGACTTTTTAAACAAATACTTGCCCCTATCCAAGCCAAACAGTACAGATTCCCTCCTTCCTACCATGAACAACACCTCTCCCCACGGTGTCAGCAGAGACCGAGTGGGGAGTCTGGACTTCGCACTCTCCTTCTGGTGGTGGCAGGTGGAGTCCCTCACCTTCTCAACTTAAGGGTCAGGGAGGATTTCAGAGAGGATGGAACAGGGATAAAGGATCCCTTAAACTTGCGTAGGAAGTCCTGGGCAGACCCTTGAGCAATCCACATGTGAAACTGACACAAATTATCAGGCCAAAGGCTTCAAGAACTGAACTACAGTGTGGAATAACACCCAGGTTTTCAAAATGACATCTGAATAATGTACTTCATGAATGAAGTAGACTAGAATAGTACTGCAAAGGCTCTGAAAATTAAATTGTTATTGCATCTACAACCCTCAAAAGTAGGCCAAGATCTTCATACTGAACCCAAATAGGGTGACTGCTAAAACAGAAAATTTAAATAAGATCCAGAATCACCTAACATAATAGCTAAAATATCCAGGATACAATTGAAAATCACTAGTCACCTCAAAACCAATAAAATCACAACCTAAAAGACAACCAATAATGCCTGTACTAAAACGATTCATATGTAAGAATTATCTAACAAGGATTTTAAAGCAACCATTATAAAAATACTTCAATGAGTAATCCTTAAGTCAAACAAAAAAAGGAGAAAATCTCAGTAAAGAAACAGAAGATATGTAAAAGAGCCAAACTGAAATTTTATAGTACTTCACAGTGAAATGAAAATCCCACTGGATGAACTTAATAGCAGAATGGATGTACAGAAGTGAAGTCCCAAAAGGAGAGGATAAAGATAGTGGGACTGAAGCTGAATGAAGCTCAGACACTTGGAAACTCCTTTTCTCTACCCTGAGATGCCAGATAGCACTGGAAGGAAAAATCCTGCTAACAATGAAGGGCTCAATCTAAAAGAGTTCATAATCTGAGATACAATCAACTTTTAAAATATCAAGCATACCATCAATAACTTTATGCCAATACATTTGAAAAAAAAGTTAAAAATGAAAACGTGCATATAAATTTACACAAAAGTATAATTTATGAAGTTTAACTTTGAAAAACTCAGAATAAAAATAAAATACAATTAAAAGTGAATAATCAAAATGAACCATTCAAAACAGCGCTAGGATTATATAATTTTATATCAGTTGTTATCCAGAGAAACATAACTTCTGTCTTATACGAAGTGATTCAGAAAATAAAAACATAAGAAAATCATCATTACTGTTAGACAACATTTTTGTTTTCAGTTTTCAACTTAAATTTTATTTATAGCAGAAGTACAAATAATTTTTCAAATAACAAAACACCAAGCTTAGCCATTAAAAATGCCTAACTCCCAAGTATCTTTTAACCTTGAACAATTTATATTACAAGGTAACTAAATTGCTCAGTTTTTTATAGACAGGCTATCTGGGCTAGTTAAATGATGGAAGGCATCTAATAGGAATGATAATTTTGGTTAAGGAATAGTTAATCAGAAGTCATTTTTTCTGATGGTAATTAGAGAATGGGTCCAGTTTTCTGTTACAGCCACGTACATGTATATGACAACAGAAAACACACGTATGTGACAATACCATATTTTCAGTCTATGAGAGTGTTCTCACTCTCCCATTTCCTATGCCAGAAGCAGGACAAATAAAGTACAGAGGTACAAAGGTAGCTTATTCAAAAGTGTTATAAAATCTTAAAAACACAGTAAAGAAATTTGGGGTGGGTAAGAATGGAACACATTCCTGTTTCACTTTACAGGACACTGTTAGGTTCCTCCAGAGACAATACCCACTAAGCCTTTCTCACATTAACATGCAGGTTCTAATAATCATTGGTAACTAAAGATATATATGCTGATGAATATATCATCAGTAACTAAAGATATATTGAATTCTTCATTACGTCATTACTGTGTCTTCATTACTTCATTCTTTATTACTTCATTCTTCATTCTTCATTACTGTTTTACTTAAAGCCAGTTTCTTCCCTTAGAAGGATATGCTAGGGAAATAACAATACAAATGGCGCTCTTAGTGAGAGTGTAAATTGCTATTGCCTTTCTGGAGGCAAATGGACAGTATATGTTGAGACTTAAATGTGCGCACAGTTTGATCCAATAGTTCTGTTGTTTGAAAACAAGGAGTAAAAATTGCTAAGAGAGTGAATTATAAATGTTCTCACCGTAAGTACCAAAAATGGCTAGTATGTAAGGTAATGGGTATATTAATTAGTTTAACAATTCCCTAATGTGTGCATATATCAAAACAGCATCTTGTACACCATATATATATATAATTTTGTCAATTTAAAATATTAATTTTTTACAAAGCAAGGAGTAGACGGAAGTTGTTAAGAATATTGGTCCTTGTGCTAGATAGGTAGGATGTGTGGAAATCCCAGATCTGGAACTCACTAGCTGTGTGAACTTAGGCAAGTCACTGTTTGCCTTCTGTACAATGCAAATGTAATGATAACACCTTCCTCACTAAACACAGTACTTGGCACCTAATGTTATCTTAAAGAAATTTTTGCACAAGTACACCAAGAGGCATATACAATAATCCTTCTTACAGCATTTTTTCCAAAAGCTTAAAATAGTGAACTATTGAAATGACAACTAGCATAGATGTGGCTAAACACTTGCATTTACATATCTTGTGTCGTCGTAGCTTTGTACATAAAATAGATAGATTTCATACTACAGAATGAAAAGAACTTCAATACAAATTAAGCAGGAAAATTGCAGATTGAAGCACACTGTTATTTAGTTTACCTACAAAATACTTTAAAAGCTGATTTATCTTACAGCTATTTTAACAAATGTATTTAAATCCCCAGAAAGAGATCTGTAGTCATAAATACCAAATTGATAACATAGATACTTTGGGGAGAGGATTGGAATTTTGGTGAGACAAGAGGGGCTTTTTTATACTTAAAGTTTTAATTTTTACAAGATATATACATGAGTCACTTATTTAATTTTAAAAATTTAAAAATTAAATAAAAAA
>NW_016805275.1:0-717 GCF_001698545.2 Rhinopithecus bieti | reverse complement strand
CAAATAATCTCAGGAGATGTGGTGCTCCATACACCTGAGACATAGGTGCCTTGGGGTGATCTGCAAGAATTTCGGCATACTGTGGTCTCTCAAATTTGTAGAGTGGTTGGGTGCCCAACGTTATGTTGAAGTATTCTTTTATCCCTGCCACAACTTCATTAACCACATACTCCTTATTATCTACATTTCCACGAGATTTCTTGGAATTTGCATAATTCTCAAGAATGGAATCCACATTCTTCTTGGCAGGAAGTTAAAAGAGCTGTTTTTGCCTGGTAATTAAGTCCCAGTCATCAACAAGCCATGGTTTTAGCTCTTCAGGAATCTTTACTTTAACTTCAACTCCATTCATGAATGTTTCATTTTCAACAGTAGGATCTACCTGGGCCCTTTTCTTCCGAGGAGGCTGAGGAGTCTCACTGGTACTGCCACCGTCTCCATTTCCAGGGGTTTTCTGTTTGTTCTTTTTTGTTTTCACTTCAACATTTTCTGTTGGAGACCAGATGTCTTCTTTCCTGGGGCAGCCCCTCTCATCTTCCCCTCTGCATACTGCTCTTGATTGGCTTTTTGAAGTTCTCACTGTTTCTGCAAAGTGGTGTCCTCGTATTTGAGTACTCTGCGCTCTGGAACCCACTCATCCCAATTTTTATTCCAACCACTGTAATGTATAAAGTATTTCACTTGTTTGTCCTTTATGGCAACCTTTACACACTTTGT
>NW_016805274.1:0-511 GCF_001698545.2 Rhinopithecus bieti | reverse complement strand
TTTTATCAAACACTATCTTGGAACCAGGATTTGATATGGAAGAAAAGAGAGGCAGATGTAACAGAAGAAGAACAGACCTTGTACTTTTGAATTTGAGTAGAAGGAATCAGCACATTAATTAGTCAGGCGAGGTGGCATGAGCCTGTACTCCTAGCTACTCAGGAGGCTGAGGCAGGAGGATCACTTGAGCCCAGGAATTTGAGGCTACAGTGAGCTATAACTGCACTACTGCACTCCAGCCTGGGTGACAGAGCAAGATCCTGTCTCTAAACAAATAAATACATAAATAAAACATACAAAATAAATAAAAGAAAAATATTTTTAAGTATCAGTATGGACTCAAAAGAATCCAGGGCAGATCCCAGGTGAAGAGTGGCAACCTACAAAAAACCAAGGTCACCGTGTTCAGACTGCCTGGACGCTACCAAAGACAACCGGAATCACTCAGGAGCCACACTGAAGAGGCTGCCACTGTCTAGAAACAGGATAATCTCAGCTTTAACAAAGATAA
>NW_016805273.1:0-509 GCF_001698545.2 Rhinopithecus bieti | reverse complement strand
CCCTCAGATAAAACTAGAAAGAAGATTTCTGAGAAACTGCTTTGTGATGTTAGAGTTCTCACAGAGATACACCGTTCATTTCATTGAGCAATTTGAATACACTTTTTACGTGAAATCTGCAATAGGGTATTTTGGAGTGATTGAAGCCTATGGTGAAAATGGAAATATTCTCAGACAAAAGTAGAAAGAAGATTTATGAGAAACAGCCTTATTATGTGTTATTTCATCTCACAGAGTTACACGATTCTTTTCATGTATCAGTTTGGTAGCATTGTGTTTGGGGAATCAGAGAAGGAATATTTTGGATCACTTTGAAGCCTATGGTGACAAAGGAAATATCCTGAGATAAAAACTGTAAAGAAGCTTTCTGAGAAACTTCCTTGTGATGTGGGAATTCATCTCACAGAGTTACAACTTTGTTTTCATGGAGCAGTTTGCTAAAAGAGTTTTCAGGGAATCTGCAAAGGGATATTTGGGAGCACATTGAGGCCTATTGTGAAAAAGAAATA
>NW_016805272.1:0-488 GCF_001698545.2 Rhinopithecus bieti | reverse complement strand
GAGATAAATATATAAAGTATATATATAAAGTTTACATGAAATATATATACAGTATATATAAAGTATATATACTGTATATATATATAAAGTATATATATATAAAGAGAGAGTGTGTGTGTGTCTGTGTGTGTGTATTTATATATATATATATTTTAAACATTTAGCTATCTTGACCTCTCTGAGCTCATGAAGTCATAATTAAGAAAATTGAGGGCTTGGCACAGTGGCTGACGCCTGTAATCCCAACACTTTAGGAGACCAAGGTGGGAGGATTGAGCCCAACAGTTTGAGATCAGCCTGAGCAACAGGCCAAGGCCTTATCTATACAAAAAATTAAATTAGCTAAGTGTGGTGGCACACACCTGTAGTCCTACCTACTCAGGAGGCCGGGGCAGGAGGATCAATTGAGCCCAGGAAGGTTGAGGCTGAAGTGAGCCATGTTTGTGCTACTGCACTTCAACCTGCGCAACAGAGCAAGACCATGTCCC
>NW_016805271.1:0-719 GCF_001698545.2 Rhinopithecus bieti | reverse complement strand
AGTTTCTCAGAAAGCTTCTCTTCAGTTTATATCTGAAGATATTTCCTACTTCCACACAGACCTGAATGTGCTCCCGAATGTCCCTTCGCAAATCCGTCAATGATGCAGTTTCAAAACTACGTAATGGAAACAAAGTTTCATCGATTTGAGATGAATAGACATATCTATCCCAAAGCAGTTTCTCAGAAAGCTTCTTTCCAGTTTTTGTCTGAGGATATTTCCTTTTTCACCATAGCCGTCCATATAATCCTGAATGTCCCCTGGTAGCGTTTTCTCCAAATGGGTTTTCCCAATTCTCTATGGAATGAAAAGTATAAATCTGTGGCTGGAATGCACACGTCGCAAAGCAGCTCCTCGGAAATCTTCTCTCCTGTATCTATGTGAAGAGATCTATGTTTTCACCATGAGACTCAAAATTCTCCTGAGTATCCCTTAGCTGACTAACCTAAAACAGTGTTAGAATACTGTTCAATGATAACAGAAGCTTAACTCTGCGAGGTGAATTCACCTGACCTAGAACAGTTACACAGAATGTTTCCTTCCGGTTTTTATCAGAGGATATTTCTTTTTCAACATATTCTTAAAAGCGTTCCAAAATGTCCTTTCTCAGGTTCCACAGAAACAGTGATTTCATACTGCTCAATCCAAAGAATGATTAACTCTATGAGATGAATACACACATCACAAAGCAGTTGCTCTGAAAGCTTCTCTCCAGATTT
>NW_016805270.1:4509-6726 GCF_001698545.2 Rhinopithecus bieti | reverse complement strand
CCTTTTCTAGTACAGTTTATTACTGGAATAATAATAGAATATCATCATTTTAGATAATTCGATTTTCTCTTGTATTTTAAAGAAAACAAAATCAGAATGCTGTGACAATGGAATAGCTAAATTAGGAACATAAAACTCGTATTAAAACTCTGAGTACATACGGACAGGAAGAGGACAGGAACATAAAACTCATATTAAAACTCTGAGTACATTGAGGGCAGAGGGTAGGAGGGTGAGGATGAAAACCACCCAGCAGGTGCTATGCTTACAACCTGGGTGACAAAATAATCTGTATACCAAACCCCTGTGACATGCAATTATCTATATAACAAACCTGCACCTGTACCCTCAAACCTAAAATAAAAGATAAAAAAACTTACACACTTAATCTGTGTACACTAAAAGAAACGAATACAGCTGTTTCTCCTCCAGTGTCCTCTAATATCCCCCAAATAATTAAATTTCCACGTGTATGAAAGAAAAGCCATCCCTCTCATTTCACCATTGTTAGAAGCATTCTCACATTCCACATCAACAATCAAAAAGGTAAGTATGAAAATTTATTAAACACATTACATTAAATACGTATGTTAAACGCTATATATGAGAAGAAGGCGTGTAAGACAGTCTTGTCATCCACTAATTCATATAACCTACTGTAACATTTGTATGGTTGAAAATAATTTTCAAAAACTACGAATAGCTCCTAGAACATACCTGCAATATATTCTAGCTTCATGGTATGAATCCTGTAAAAAAAAAAAAATGTTACATCAAAATTTTAACATAATGCTACACAAAATGCCATGTTTGTTGGGAAGAAATGTCTTATGTGAAATGTTCTGCATAGAATAGAACAGTGATGACATGATCCGAAGCTGACTTTTCCCAAAATACTTTATCCGACAGGCAAAAGTGACTTAAACACTTTACCCCGTGTGTTCATCTTTTTCAGCAAAAGGTTCTCTTTCCCCACGCTCATTAGTTACATCTTCCTCCCTTGTTTCTGTAAAAGGGTTTCTTTCCTCATGTTCATCACTGACTGGATCCTTTCCTGCATTAAAATTTAAAAGACAAACCCTTTTAGAGGAAAACGCTGTTGTAGACATTTTCGTGGAGAAAGGTACCATTTGTGGACGTTTTGGCTCTCTACCAATTAAAGCTTTAAAGCAGAGCTATGCATGGAATCACTGGGTCCCTGGCCAGTTTAGGGAGGCATTTTTGGAAGCCCTTCGGGTTCAAGTCCCAGTAAACAACGCTCACAGGTCAGACCCCTTGGATGTTAGGACCACACTCATGGAGAAGGGCTGCTCTGAGAGCATCTGTAACCCTGCTATGAGGGGGAGCCTCCCACGGGAAGCCTTAGGCCCTCGATCCTGCTTTGAAAAGCTGGGGCCTCTTAGCAGATGCATGGTGGACTCCAAAGCCACGAAGGGGCCAGGGGTCTCGGGCTGCCCGTGTGCCCCCCGCGCAGAGAGCAGACAGATCGTCTCCTTGGGCGTGCACCTTCTTCCGTGGCCCCTTGGGCTATGTTTACCTGCATGCTCCTTCACCGGGGCGGCCATAACTTGAGCCTCCAACTGAACCTTGGGAGCCCTCTTGCGGCGCTTCCTGCCCACGGGCTCCATGGTTGGCTGTCCTGCGAAGTTAGAAGCGATCCCTGAACCTGGTTGAGTGCAAAGTCAAACTAAGTTGGCTAAGGAAACAGGACATGTGAAAGGAGAGCCATCGGGATTGCGAGTTCAAGAAAGGGTGGGGCTGGCCCACCCCGTGTATCCTGTGGGAGCAGGAGGGGACGGAAAAGATGTCAGTGTCCCCTTTTATCCTTCCTGGCCCGTCCAGCCCGTCCCTGGGGCTGGTTGCAGAACTCACAGCTGCCTCGCACACCTGAATGGCCCCTGCAAGACCCTTGCGGTGCCCTTGGGACGCAGCTCGGCCCTGCCCCTTTGTTCCCCAGAGACCTGTGTGGCCCCGAGGACCATGGGTGACACAGGACCTGCCCAGCCATCTCCCGGGGAATGTCAGGGGCTGCACTCCCACTCGCTTGCCTGGATGCCCAGGTGACCCCTGGCAACTCCAAGTGTCCTGTCCTGATGGGCGGCCGGGCTGGAGGGACCCACTCGGACTGTCCCCTGGCAACTCCAAGTGTCCTGTCCTGATGGGCGGCCGAGCTGGAGGGACCAACTCGGACTGTCCCCACAACACCCCGCCCATCCC
>NW_016805270.1:0-1056 GCF_001698545.2 Rhinopithecus bieti | reverse complement strand
TTCTACCCAAAGCTGCTCATGGTAACTGTCAAATGAGCAGAGGACAGGGGAAACAATAGGAATATTTTAAAACTGTGGTTTTCAGGATGGGAATGTATTAATATCATACAACCTAATTGTTTCTTTACTTTGCCTATATTGTTGTATATTGCCCAAGCTTCAGAGCTGTCAGAGCAAACCTCAAAGATGAGGAACCAGCCAACAGGTAAAAAGCCAAGCAAAACAAAAACAGCCCGTTTCTCAATGACTAGGATTTTTAGTTCAATTACATTTCCTTGCCATCTAAATAGCCAAATGCAATGACCCATAGATAGAGCCAGTGTAGAAAATATTACAACCTAACATAATAATGTCTAAAGAAGTTAGTAATTATTCTACTCGATTTGTTTCAGCCATTCTATTGGAATTCCTATTAATTGGAATTAATGGTAAATATATAGAATGTCATATAGTGAAACAAACAACCTATTTAGAACACACCAAGTTTCATGGACAAGAAGTAAGAAATCACTTTTTAAAAATCAACAACAACCAGGCCAGGTGTGGTGACTCACACCTCTAATCCTAACACTTTGGAGGCTGAGGTGGGAGGATTGCTTGAGGCCAGGAGTTCAAGACCAACCTGGCCAACGTAGGGAGATCCCCATATATAAAAAAAAGAAAGAAAAGAAGAAGAAAAAAATGAATGACGACATATACAGTGAGATCAAAGAACACTAGCTACCATCTACCCTTGGTTTAATACTCTTAAATCCTTGAGAAGGCTGGCATACGTGAAGTCTCTCCAGGAAGACGTTTGAGGCAGAAAACTGGAATAGGAGCAGGCAATGTGTCATTTCATCATCTGAAATGGGGACTTTATTAACTTGCCTGAGTATAAAGTCAAGAAAGAAGGTATTTTTCAGGACTGTTTGGTTAAATGTCATTCTGTTTATCAAAACAGGGAAATCTGGCAGCAATTTCTAACCATATGGGATTTTTGAAAATATATGAGAAACATGTGATTATGTGTTTAGCTGAGTATTATTTAAAATGTATGTAAAATCCTGAGAGGGC
>NW_016805269.1:0-457 GCF_001698545.2 Rhinopithecus bieti | reverse complement strand
AAGAAAAGAGTCATGTAAATCTGTGAGATGAATTCACACATCACAAAGCAGTTTCTCAGAAAACTTCTTCATAGTTTTGATCTGAGGATATTTCCTTTTTCATTATAGGCTTCAATGCCATTCAAAGTATCCCTTCTCAAATTTCCCAAAAAGAGTGCTACAAAACTGCTCTATGAAAAGAGAGGTGTAACTCTGTGAGATTAGTTCACACATCCAAGGCTGTTTCTCAGATAGATCCTTTCTAGTTTTTAACAGAGTATAATTCTTTTTCACCGTATTCCTCAATGTGCTCCGGAATAGCCCATTGCAGGTTCCACAGAAAACGTGTCAGCAAACTTCTCAATGAAAAGAATGGTGTAACTCTGTAAGATGATTTCACACATCACAAGGCTGTTTCACAGACAGCTTCTTTTTGGTTTCATCTGTGGATATTTCTTCATCACCATAGGCTTCAATA
>NW_016805268.1:0-935 GCF_001698545.2 Rhinopithecus bieti | reverse complement strand
AATGAAAAGCTATGGGATTGTTTATATTTTATAAAATTCTTACCAAATGTCTTGGCTGCAACCCGTAATCCCAGCAACTTGAGAGGCTGGGGCAGGAGGGTTGCTTGAGGCCAGGAATTTGAGACAAGCCTGGACAACATAGCAAGACCCTGTCTCTAATTTTTTTTTAAATTATATAACCACAATACACTTATTACCTTCAGAAAATTTAACATAGATATACATTAATTTCTATCTTTCATATTACAGTTGGGTCCAGTGACCTAATAGTGTTCTTAGCATTTCTCTTTCCAGTACAGGATCCAGGCCAAGTCATGTTTTGCATTTAATTGTCATATCTTTAGCCTTCTTTAATCTGGAACAGTTCCTAAGTCTATTTTCTTTTTTTCATGACCTCAACGTTTAAAAACAATTGTACCCCACCCCCATTTTAAAATAGAATATTCCTTTTTTGTCTGATGTTTATTCATAATTAGATACAGGTTATGCATCCCCAGCTGGAATACTACATGAGTGATGCTGTGTCCTTCTCAGGCTAACAGATAAGGAGGTCCATGATGTCTATCTGCCCCTCATTTGTGATTTTAGTTTTGATCATCCAGTCAAGTTGTTGCTCAGTTTCTCCACTGTATCGTTATGTTTTTCCTTGCAACTAATAAAACTGTAGGAAGACATATTAAGATAGTGCAAATATACCACTCCTCATCAAAAATTTCCCTTAGATTTAACATCTATTAATGATTTTGCCTCAACCAATCTCTACTGGGATAGTGGCAAAATGATGTTGTTTCAACTCTAGCACTACCTCCACATTACTAGTCAGTTCTACTGTAAGCAAGAGCCCTCCCTTCTCTCTGGTTTACTTATTCATTTCTTATCATTTTGGACTCATTTTTTTCCCATGTTTTCCACTAATTTATAATTTCTTTTTTTTT
>NW_016805267.1:0-204 GCF_001698545.2 Rhinopithecus bieti | reverse complement strand
CCAATGAGAAGAGCCACTTGCCATCAGGCTGTCCCTTTAGGAGTCACTGAAAGGGCCCCAGGGTGGGATGGTGGGGTGATAAAAACCATGAGAGAAGTTGGCACAAAGGAGTTATGGGACAACTGGTCCAAGATAGGCAGAAAAGAAATGTCAGTTGATGGGGAAGAAAGGAAGTCAGAGGGCTTAGACACTGAGGGGGACAAA
>NW_016805266.1:0-510 GCF_001698545.2 Rhinopithecus bieti | reverse complement strand
TGTGTGTGTCTGTGTGTGTGTGTGCATATCTGTGTGTGTGTGTGTCTGTGTGTGTGCATATCTGTGTGTGTGTGTGTGCATATCTGTGTGTGCGTGTGTGCATATCTGTGTGTGTGTGTGCATATCTGTGTGTGTGTCTGTGTGTGTGTGTGCATATCTGTGTGTGTCTCTGTGTGTGTCTGTGTGTGTGTGCATATCTGTGTGTGTCTGTGTGTGTGTGCATATCTGTGTGTGTGTGTGTGTGTGTCTGTGTGTGTGTCTGTGTGTGTGTGCATATCTGTGTGTGTGTCTGTGTGTGTGTGTGTCTGTGTGTGTGTCTGTGTGTGTGTGTGTGTGTGTGCATATCTGTGTGTGTCTGTGTGTGTGTGCATATCTGTGTGTGTGTGTGCATATCTGTGTGTGTGTGTCTGTGTGTGTGTGCATATCTGTGTGTGTGTGTGTGTGTATCTGTGTGTGTCTGTGTGTGTGTGCATATCTGTGTGTGTGTGTGCATATCTGTGTGTGTGTGTC
>NW_016805265.1:2467197-2475898 GCF_001698545.2 Rhinopithecus bieti | reverse complement strand
CCAGGATAGTTTTGTTGAAAACAAATCTTCTAGCTTCACCAACAAGACAAGGTCATTTATATAATTTTTTTACAATGTGAGTGCTTTTGTGTATTGAAAGAAACAAAAATTATCAAGTGGTAGAATGTGCTAATAATTACGCAAAAATTATTTTGAAGTTTTTTTAATTTTAAAAAAGTGAATGGTAATCATAGAAGTTTGCAGTTCATAAGCCAGGCAAATGTAGACTACATTTAAAATATAGATGCCTTCTGTGAATGTGAAAGTACTGCAGGGAATGAACCTCTTCTAATTTAAGCTCTGACTTGCTTTTTGGCAAATTACTGCAGTAAACACTATGTCTACCTTTCTTATATGTAGCACAAAGGAAGTTATGTTTCTTTTTGTCTTTACTTTTATGTTAGTTTACTTTTAAACTAACACTTGTAGTATGTTCCCATAAAAAATTAAAAAAAATAGCAATTGATAATAAAGCAGCATGCAATAGTTTAAAAAGAAATCACTGGACTAAAAATCCAGATACTCAAATTCTGGCCTGGGTTTGGACTAGCTACTAGGCAATCTGAATGATATATAGTATTTAATCTTGATGAGTTTTAGTTTTTTCATTTGTGCAAAATAGACAGGAGACTGGGTTGGATGACCCTGAGAGACACCTTCATTTCAAAAATTCTAGAATTCAGTTGTCTTAAATTAACTGATTTCTTTAAAGAATTGAGATGAAATTCACATAAAAGTATATACACAGTGTTGTGCAACCATTACCTTTATCTACTTCTAAACATTTTTAGCAACCCAAGAAGAAACCCTACCTTCCCATTAAAAAGTTATTCCCCATTTCTCACTACCCACAAGCCCCTGGCAACCACCAGTCTGCTTTTGTTTCTATGGATTTACCTATTATGGATATTTCATATAAATGGAATCATACAATATGTGATCTTTTATGTCTGGCTTCTTCCATTTTCTTGATATTGAGGTTCATTCACATTATATAATGTATCAGTACTTTATTCTTTTTTATGAACGGATGATATTCCATTGTATGGATCTATCACAATGTATCTTCCTGCTTGTGAACATTTGGGTTGTTTCCATAATGATTTTTTTCATAATATTTTCAGAAGCCATAAATAACATAAAAACATGTACACATCAAAGGTGCACTTTAAAAAAAGATTTAAAGGGATATTCTGAATAGAGAGTCCCTTTTATCCAGAAATTGGTGAGCCAGAAATGAAACTAATTGTAACTTCTGATTCGTGAAACTAATAATTGAGGTTTTAGTGGAAATTTTATAAATACAAAATTTTATATATTATGAAGAAGTTTAAGAAATACATGGATCCAGCTCTGAAAGAGCAGCAGAGAATACAAGTGATCTTGAAGTACCTAATTGAAGATGATTGTTCTTTTTGGCCATATTTTATCATAAAGTGATCTTAACTAGTTTTAACTTAACAGAACACAAAACAGTGATTTCTCTCCAGTTACTCCAGACACAGTTGTTTCAAATCTGAGTTAAAAATGGCAAAAATGCAATGATTTTTTTCTGGGTAATTGTTTTGGCTCTCTGAAGTTTGTATTGTTTATTTCTATGAAAGTATCACTTTATAAGTGGAAAATGACTAAGCTGAAAGCTATTGTTTATATCATTCAAAGTGGTCAGTGTTCCTGTTTTTGATAAAAGCTAAATTTGAAATCATTTTCTGTAACATAGGAAAGAGCCAAACTGTCAGTAAATGCATTTCTATTGACCCTGACATTTTCTTCTTAGGTACTGCCAACAAGTCAAATGGAAAGGATTGCTTTCAGACATCAATAATTTCTTTATTGCTGAAGTAAATCCTGATTGCTGCAGGATTAATATCTATCCATTTGCACCAGTGGCACAAGAAGTCAAAAAGGGATAGACAGCTCTTGACACTAGATAGCAAACCTTTCCAACCAGTTTCTCACTTGCTCCATGACATTGGAAACTTCGTATGTCATTTAAATATCATTTTTCAAAAACCATATATTACTGAGACATTAATTGTTTTCTGGGCATTAAGAAGTTATATGATTTGATATAATTTTTAAAATAAGAAAAGTGACTAAAATACATTTTAATACTGACATAGGATAATAGTTCTCAAAGTATAATTTCTGAATCACTCGGAAAGTTGCTCAAAATGCAAATTCTTGGTCACACCCCAGACTTGCTGAATCAGAAACCTGTGTGGGTAGGACACAGCAACCTGTGTTTTCCCAAGCCCTCCAGGTGGTTTTGCAAACCACCAATTAAAAAAACACTGAAATATCCATTTATTATCCTTACGATTTGTACCCATCCAGGAAAATTCAGAATCTTCACAAAGATGGCAAAAAGGAGGCCTACTACAAAATGTAAAACTTGGCTGGAGTGGGGGGAAAAAGTAGAGTAGTCAAGGCTGTAATACAGAACACTGTATTGCAGAAACACAGGAGGTAGTGTTTCTTTGTTCCAAGAGGCAGTTCTAATATGATCTGGATAAAAAATGAGGCTTAGTTTCCCTGCCACTATGGCACTGGCCTGACCACAACAGTTCTGCTACTACTTGGCTTGTATTTCAGGCTTCCAAATTATTTCCCATGAAAACAGAGTTCTGCAGCTAAAAATATTTGATCTATTAATCCTCTCATTTTGCAGATGAAATTAACAGCACAGAAAGGTTGCCTGACTCACCCAAGCTCATACAACTAATGATTTGAGGAGGCAATAGCATTCGTCTATTGACTTATCTACCTGCTCACTCTTTCATACACATCCCTGCCATCGTTCCATAATTAGTGAGACAACCTAAAAAAAAAAAGATCAGAGAAAACCAAACAGTATAAGATTGGGGAGAAAAAGAAATACATGGCAGAGGCATCTTGAATTAGCTCTGAATTTTTTTCTAATTTCTTGACAGTGAAAGCAAAAAGTAAGACACGCCTAGTTTTCTAGTTTTCACTCCTGAAGAGAAGAAAATGTCACTTTCTTATAAGAAACAAGTGATTCTAAAATAAACTTTTCATAGGGTCCTTAATATGTTAAACATTAATACAGAAGACAATGTTGTCCTCAACAACTTCTCAACAGCAAGTTCAGTCTGTTTATTGTAGTATTCCTCAATGAAAGATTAAGTCTTCAATATAAAAAAACTCAGAAATTAGCCAGGTGTGGTGGCATGTGCCTGCAGTCCCAATTACTAGGGAGGTTGAGGTGGGAGGATTGCTTGAGCCCCAGAGTTTGAGGTTGCAGTGAGCTATGATCATACCACTGCAATTCAGCCTGGGTGACAGAGTAGGACCCTATCTCAAACAACAGAAAGCAGCAAACCAATACACATTGGGGTAAAGAGTTTTTCTGTAAACTGTTTTCAAGTAAACAGTTTTTCTGATGGTCTAAGCATAAAATGTAGAGTTATTAGAGAAAAGGATAGATTACATGTTACTCAAATAATCTTCTATCAATATCAGTTCTCTAAAGTATAATGAGAAGAGCTGAATAGTAGACAGCTTGAGGTTTTACTTTCTGTAAAATTCTTATTTGGTATGAATTCTGTTATATATGATATAAATGATGAATTGATGGGTGCTGACGAGTTGATGGGTGCAGCACACCAACATGGCACAAATATACATATGTAACAAACCTGCACGTTAGGCACATGTACCCTAGAACTTAAAGTATAATAAAAAAATGAAAAAAAAAAAAAGAAACTATCCTCAGAGGCATCTAGGGAGAAACATTTGAGTCAGGTTGGAAGTTAGAGATAGAAAGCAGTGCAATTAAAGCAAGATAATGTAGCACCCCCTGGAAATTGGGTACTCAAATGTAAAGGACTTGTATTGATTTAGTGCTAGCCTCAGAAAATAGTCAGATGTCCTCATTTTAAGGGAAAACTTTAGGAAATGTAATTATATCATTTCTTTCTCTCTAAATCCACTTTAATTTTCAATTTCTTTATGTACTTCGTTACTAAGAGGAAGCTACACTCTCATTACCACACTAAATGGATTTTCTATTAATATTTATCTCCAATGTTATTTTTATCTGGGTTGTTGTTTTCATTTCTACTTAAGGTAGTGTGTATCTCCTTCTTTCCTTTTAGTTTAGAGGTCAATGAAGTATGGCCTGTGAGCCACATGCTACAATAGCAGAGTTGAGTGGTTGCAACAGATATCATGTGGCCTGCAAACCTAAAATATTTATGGGGCATTTTACAGAAATCACTTGCCAGCCCTTGCTTTAGTTGACCAAGTAGAAAAGAAAGAGCAGATTCTGTAGAGTGAATAAATATCACCAGCAAAGGAAAGGATACAGAAAGGTATAGGATGTATACTTAGGCTAGCTAGAAACTCCATATGGTCAAAGTAAGAGTTTTGGGGATGTGAGTCATCAGAGATTATATAGGAAAGATAGATTACTCTCAGATTTAGAGGATTTTTATTGCCACTTCAGGAACTTGAGGTACTATTGTTTAGGAAATGAGTCATTTAAAGTTTTTTGAACAAAGGAACTTTGCCAGAACAGGAAAGTGTTGCAGTAGTGTTTACAAAGTAATGAGAGTTATCAACTAAAATTATATTAATAGGAAGGATGACATAGTTCCAGGAATTGCTGTATAATTAAAATTGGTAGGACATTAGACACTGAATTTTGAGACAAAGAGATAATAGTTCTAAGATTAAAACTTCATTGGGCAGAAAAATTATTTGTATACATATTAGGAAAGTAAAGAGCTAATTTTTATGGGAGGTTTAAGTTGATGGAGAAGGATTATAACACTACATAGGATAAGAAACAAAACTGATTACTAGTTATCACCATTGCTGAAGTTGTTCATTCATCCCAGGCAGAGACAATTTTTTACTCTTCATATTTTATCTCCAGGGCACCCAGCTGCCATCATCTTGTCAGGGTCCATCTCTTTATAAAATCCTCTTACTTTGCTCTCCAGAATCCCACCCTCATACACAGATTTACTTATGCTACCTCATGCAGAATAAAGTACTTCCATTTTCCAAGTCATCTGAACCATGCTCAAGAAGGGCTTTAGCTCTCTCAAATAAAAAGACTTATCTCAAGGCGTTTAATTCAAGTAGAGCCACAGTTCCCAAACTGTGCACTGACACCCCAGGGTACTGCAGGAGACTCACAAGAGTGCTACAGGATATTTTATATCAGTTTCAAAATTACATTTTGATACACTCCTTTTGGATGATGTCATTTTTTAAAGAATTGTTTTTTTGTTTTTTTTTTTTTTGTAAATGTGTACCTCCTGAAAAATCAATGCGGAACAGGAAATGAAGGTAGCAGTATCCACTTGGAATACAAGGCTTGAAGAGTGTGCAATATCCCATAAGCATACCTATTCCTTTAGTAAATACAGTTAACCCTTGAACAGTGCGGGGTTTAGAGGTACTCCCCTTCCCCGGGTAGTTGAAAATCCATGTATAACTTTTGACTCCCCAAAAACTTTACTAAGAGCCTACTGTTGACCAGAAGCCTTACCTGTAACATTAATAGTTGATGAACATGTATTTTGTATATTATATGTATTATACAGTGTATTTTTGTAACACAGTAAGCTAGAGAAAAGAAAATCCTAAGGAAAATATATTTATTGATATGGTTTGGCTCTGCATCCCCACTCAATTCTCATCTCGAATTTTAATCCCCATAATCTCCACATGTTAAGGGAGGGAACTGTCAGGAGGTCATTAGATCATGGCGGCCATTTCCCCCATGCTGTTCTTGTGATAGTGAGTGAGTTCTCATGGGACCTATTATTTTATAAGTGTTTGACAGTTCCTCCGTCATGTGCCCTCTCTCGCCTGCTGCCATATGTGACATGCCTACTTCCCCTTCTGCCATGATTGTAAGTTTCCTGAGGCCTCCCCAACCATGCAGAACTGTGAGCCAATTAAACCTCTTTTCTTTATAAATTAGCCAGTCTCGGGCAATTCTTTATAGGAGTGTGAAAATAGACTAATACATTTATTATTCATTAAGTGGAAGTGGATCATCATAAATATCTTCATCCTAGTAGTCTTCACATTGAGCAGGCTGAAGAGGAGAAAGAGGAGGAGGAGGATAGGGAAGAGTTGGTCTTCCTGTCTCAGGGGTAGCAGGGGTAGAAATGATGAGGGAGGTGGAAAGGATGGCAGAAGAGGTAGGCATACTCAGTGTAACTTTATAGAAATACATTATAATTTCTGTCTTTTCATTACTCTAAAAATGTTTCTATATGGTACCTATCCTTCCACCTTTTGCTTTTATTTTGGTGCCCATATCAATGAAGGGTCCATGTTGTAAAAGAAGTTAAAAGCAGTCTTTTTAATAACTGGAATCCTTCTGTTGTCTAATATCAACTTGTTTCTGGCACTACTTATTCTATATCTTCTTTCTCGTCATCTGGCACTGGTTTGGAAGCACTCATCTCCATCAAGTAATGTTCTGTTAATTCCTGTGATATGGTGTCTGTTAGCTCTTGAATTTCTCCGAGATCCGTATCTTGAAACTCTTCAACTTCCCCACCCCGCCTTTTTTTTTTTTTTTTTTTTTTTTGCCATATCCACAGTCTCTTTTATGATATCCTTGATTGACTCTTGTAAATCCTATGAAGTTATATACACCATTGAACACAGTTTTTCTCTAGCATCAATTTATTTTTTGGGGCTTAATGGCTTTCATGGCTATTTTTGTAACAATGGCATTTTCCATGATTTGATTCTTTCAGATATCCTTGGCGTTCTCTGAGTTGGAGTCCACTTCCATAGCATTGACAATCTTTTCCATAGATCACCATGTGTAATGATCTTTTAAGGTCCTTATGACCCCCTAATCTAGATCTGAATTAGAGATATTGTGTTTGAGGGCAAGTAGACCACTTTGACACCTTTGTTGTTGAACTCCCGACCTGGTGACCCCAGGCATTGTTCAATATCTAAAGAACTTTAAAAGACAGTCCCTTACTGACAAGGTACTTCTTTGTCAGCAGAAGTTACTTCTCCTGTTATCCATTTTTTGAAGCCAAACCTCTTTCTAAAAATATCAAGCCATCCTTTGCTGACATTAAATTCTCCAGCTTTAAATTCTTCACCTTCCTTTTGCTTTTAGTTGTCGTATAATGACTTCAAGTCTTACTAGAGTATGCCTTTCTTATAGCAATTCTGTACTCACATTGTATTTTAAACATAAGATAAAAAGATATTTTACAGAAATTTCAAGGTTTTCATGCCTGCTGTCATAGCTACAGTGATGGCTCCACAAAGTCCTCCCCCCACCACCATGGGCCTTAGGCTGGATTCATTTATCTTGAAATGGTGGGCAACCACAGCTGCAGACCTCATTCTGCGGTACATATCAAGCAATTCAGCTTTTTCTTGTAATGATTTTTCTCTGCTTCTTGGGAGCACTTCCAATATTACTAGTGACACTTCATATGGGTCCCATGGTGATGTTCAAGGTTTACAGTATTGCACTAAACACGATGAAAAATAATGCAAGAGCCATGAGAGGTCACTTTTTATTGGAATATGCAACTTACTGTAAGATGTAGGGTTCACTCAGAGATGATTAGCATCACATGACATTTTAAATGGATACTCGCAACACTTGAGCTCACTGCAAAAGCAACAGGTGGTAGTTACAAAATTGTTACAGTAGTACAGTATTTACTACGGTTCATTTTATGCAGTTAGGATTTAATACTGAATTTTTACATTTGTTTACATTTCTCTTGACTCAAATGGTGCCATGTATGGTCTGTAAGTGTTTGCCTGAGTAAGTTTTGATAGATATTTACTTTTATAATAGATTTTGTAGTTTTATGATAGTAAGTGATAAAATAGTATCTACATATATTTTATGCATTCATGATGTACTTAACAATTTTTATCAATATTTCTAGGCTACACAGTTTGTCTGTAGAGTATTTCAAACTATCACAAATTTCCAAAAAATTTTCTGATATACTTATTGAAAAAATGTACACACAAGTGGATCCACGCAGTTCAAACCCATGTTGTACAAGGGTCAACTGTGTTGTAGTTATTTTTTTAATGAGATTTTTAAAACTTTTTTTCAATTTATATATATTTTTCTTAACTGAGTATTACATTCTGAAGATAGTACTTATTAAATTGTTTGGATTTCACATTAAACAGAACTGTTAGGCATTTGTTAGCATACCATGGAAAAAATGAAAAAAATAACAAAAACACTAAAAACATTGCAAACTGAGAAAGTTTCAGAACCTCTGAATTTGAGAGAGTTGTTCAACTCTAAAAGGATTACATTCTTCCATAAGCATGTGAAAAGGCAGCAGTCTTTCTTTTTTCTCTTTTTTTCAAGATAGCTTTCTAGACTGGGCACAGTGGCTCACACTTGTAATCCCACCGTTTTGGGAGGCTGAGGTAGATGGATCGCTTGAGTCCAGGAGTTTGAGACCAGCCTGGGCAACATGGTGAAACCCTATCTCTACAAAACACCCAAAAATTGACCGGATGTGGTGGTGCACACCTGTAGTCTCAGCTTCTGTGGAGGCTGTGATGTGGGAGCCCAGAAGGCAGAGGTCGCAGTGAGCCGAGATCACACCACTCCACTCCAGCCTGGGTGACAGTGAAATCCTCTCTCAAAAAAGCAAAAAAAAAAAAAAAAAAAAAAAAAAAAATAAAAAAAATATTTTAA
>NW_016805265.1:2460080-2467146 GCF_001698545.2 Rhinopithecus bieti | reverse complement strand
AAAAAAAAAAAAAAAAAAAAAAAAAAAAAAAAAAAAATTAAAAAACTCATTCTAGTGACATAGGATTTTGTGTAACATCTTAACAAAATTTAATCACATATTTAAAATTTTCTGTGCTTTTTGCTGTATCAAACAAAAAAAAGTAAGAAGTGCTCTTCCCCTTAAGGTTATGGTCAGGTCAGAGTGGTAAGACAAATACAAGTTGCTTATATCATTAAGTAAAATAAAATAATTACCCTCATTTATTTCATAATGTCACATATTATGGACATTCAAAGAAGAATGTGTACATCTGTTAGTGGGAATGAAGAAAGAATTTGTTAGATTTTAAATGGGCATTGACATGTTGGTAAGTTCTAACATGTAGAGGTAGTGGACATTTCAGATAGAAGGAAAAACATAAAAACCCAAAATTTATTTTGGGAGAAGCAAATTATTCTATATGACTGAAACAAGGACATATGTTATGAAGTAAGGTAGATTACAGCTGGTTTACTATAAGTTAAAGTACTATTGTGGAGCACTTTGAATGCCGGGGTGTGAAGCATTTGGATTTAATTTACTAGGAAAAGGAGTGATTAGAGTGATTAATCTGTCAGCAAGATTAGGATGATTAAATCAAGGAGAGAAAGGAGGCAGGGATAGCTTTTTAAAAGGGAATGATGGATTTTGCTTTATGTATTTGTATTTCAAAGGAAATACCAAACTGTTGATCTTTAAAGAGCATACTTTTGTTCAGCACTGTAACTAACAGCTGTAACATAAAACTCACTTTTCTGAGGGGAGGCAGAAGACTTTCTAACTTTCTTGTTATTTCTACAAGAATAATATTAATACAATGTAAATATGTATGGAATGCATACTACAGGCCAGGAACTATATTAAGCATTTATTTAATTCTCACAACCCTTGAGAGACATTATTATTCCCATTTTACAGGTGAGAACAGTAAAGCCTAGTAAAGTTGTGTTGTCCAGAGTCACATAGTTAATAAGTAGACAGATTAGCAAAATTTTTAAAAATAAGTTTACTAGTTGATGTAAACTAAGGAGAAGAGTTAATTCTCCTTGGGTCTTGTCAAATTATCTTCATCTGACTTAGGCATAGTTTCTCTGTTTTTTTATTTTTCATATCACTCCTGATCTCTTCCCACCATGGGTACTCTTAATGTGTTTGATATGTGCTCTTACATTTGGATGTGTCCTTGAAGACTGTATTGTGTTATTTTAGGTGCATGCATATGTGTTTAAATTATATATGATATATAAAATGGTAAATTATAGCTTGTCTGATTTGATATATATGTTTCTACTTTATTGCTTTTATACACACACAAACATTTTTCTTTTAAAGAAACAAGGTCTTGCTATTAATATGTTACCAAGACCGGAATGCAGTAGTTATTCACAGGTGTGATCATTGTGCAGATAACCTTGAACTCCTGGCTCAACCTATCCTCCCAGTTGAGCCTCCTAAATAGCTGGAACTACAAGTGCACGCCACTGGGCCTGGCTTAGTTTACTGCTTTTTAAAAAATAATTGACAAATAATAATTGTACATATTCATGGAGTATATTGTGAGTTGTTTTTTTTTGAGACGGAGTCTCGCTCTCTGTCACCAGGTTGGAGTGCAGTGGTGCGATCTTGCCGCACTCAACCTCCACCTCCCGGGTTCAAGTGATTCTCCTGCCTCAGCCTCCTGAGCAGCTGGGACTATAGGTGTGCACCACCATACCCAGCTAATTTTGTATTTTTAGTAGAGACAGGGTTTCACCATGTTGGCCAGGATGATCTCGATCTCTTGACCTCTTGATCCTCCTGCCTCAGCTTCCCAAAGTGCTGGGATTACAGGTGTAAGCCACTGTGCCCGGCCCATAGTGATGTTTTGATACCTGTAATGTATAGTAATCAGACAGGGATAAATAGCATATCCATCGTCTCAAACATCTATCATTTCTTTGTGTTAAGAACATTTAATATCCTCCATCTACCTATTTAAACTATTTAATATATTATTGTTAACTAAATAGTCATCCTGCAGAGGTATAGAATTCTATAACTTACTTGTCTTATCTAACTGTAATTTTGTATCCTTTAGCAAATTTTTCCCTATCCCTCCCTTCCCCCTACTTTTCCCAGGCTCCAATATCCTCTATTCTACCTTTTACTTCTATAAGATCAACTTTTTTTAAAATCTTCTACTTATGAGTGAAAACATACCATGTTTAACTTTCTGTTCCTAACATTTCACTTAACATAATGTCCTCCAGTTTTATCTATGTTGCTGTGAACCAGAAGATTTTATGCTTTTTTATGGCTGAATAGTTTTCCTTTGTGTATATATTACACATTTTCTTTATCCATTCATTTGTTGCCGGACACCTAGGTTTGTTCCATATCTTGGCTATTGTGGATAGTGCTGCAATAAACACAGGGGTACACATGTCCCTTAAATATAATGATTTTCATTCCTTTGGATAAATTCCTAGTAGTAGGATTGCTGGATCAAGTAGTAGTTCTACTTGTGGTTTTTAGGAAACTCCAACTGTTCTCCATAGTGGCTATTTCCACCAACAATGTATTTCTTGTTCCCTTTTCTCCATCCTCACCAACATTTTTTTTTTTCTTTTTGATAATAGCCATCCTAACTGGGGTGAGATGATACCTCATTGTGGTTTTGATCCAAATTTCTCTGATGATTAGTGATGTTGAGCATTTTTTCATATATTCGTTGGCCATTTGTATGTCTTTTGAGAAATGTCTGTTCAGATTATTTACCCATTTTTTAATCAGATTGGTTTTTTGCTGCTGAGATGTTTGAGTTCCTTGTATATTCTCGTATTAATCCCCTATCTGATGGGATGAATAGTTTGCAAATATTTTTTCCCATTCTGTAGGTTGTCTTTTCGCTCTGTTGATTATTTCCTTTGCTGTGCTAAAACTTTTCAGTTTGATATAATCTCATTTGTTTATTTTTACTTTTGTTGCTTGTGCTTTTGAAATTGTATTTATAAAATATTTTTCTATATCAGTGTTCTGAAGCATTTCGCTTGTGTTTTCTTCTAGGAGGGTTATCCTTTTGGGTCATTATATTTAGTTCTTTGATCTTTTTTTTGAGACAGGGTCTTGCTCTGTCGCCCAGGCTGCAGTGCAGTGGTGCAATCATGACTCACTGCAGCCTTGACCTCCTAGGCTCAGGCAGTTCTCCCGCCTCAGCCAGCTGAGTAGCTGGGACTACAGGCACATGCCACCATGCCTGGCTAATTTTTGTATTTTTTTGTAGAGATAGGGTTTCACCATGTTGTCCAGGGTGATCTCAAACTCCTCGGCTCAAGAGATCCACCTGCCTTGACCTCCCAAGATGTTGGGATCACAGGTGTGAGCCACCATGCCCAGCCTCTTTGATCCACTTTGAGTTGATTTTTGCATGCAGTGAGAGGTGGAAGTCTAGTTTCATTCTTCTGCATATGGCTATCCAGTTTGCTCAGAACCATTTATTGAACAGACTATTCATTCCCCAGTGATAATTCTTGGCACTTTCGTCAAAAATCATTTTGCTGTAGATAATGTGGATAAATTTCTGGCCTTCTATGCCTTTCCATTCATCTATATGTCTGTTTTTATGCTGGTGCCATGCTGTTTGTGTTATTATAGCTTTGTGGTATATTTTGAGGTCTGGTAGTGTGGTGCCTCCAGCTTTGTTCTTTTTACTCAGGATTGCTTCAGCTATTCCATGTTTCCTTACAAATTTTAGAATTTTTTTCCATTTCTGTGAAAAGTGTCTTTGGTATTTTGATAGGGATTGCATTGAATCTATAGATGTCTTTCCATTTATTTGTATGCACTTCAATTTCTTTCATCAGTGTTTTGTAATCTTCCTTGTAGAGATCTTTTATCACCTTAGTTCAGTTTATTCCCAAGGTTCTGTTTTCTTTTCTCGCTGTTGTAAATGAGGTTGCCTTTTTGAATTCTTGTTCAACTAGTTTGTTGTTTGTGTACAGAAACATTACTGATTTTTGTATATTGATTTTGTATCCTGCAACTTTATGGAATTCATTTATCAGTTGTAAGAGTTTTTTGGTAGAGTCTTTAGGCTTTTCAGTATGTAGAATCATTACATATGCAAACAGGGACAATTTAACTTCCTCCTTCTCAATTTGGATACGGTTTATTTCTTTCTCTTGCCTAATTGCTGTGGCTTGTACTTCCAGTACTATGTTGAATAAGAGTGGTGAGAGAGAGCATCATTGTCTGTTCCAGTTCTTAGAGGAAATGCTTTCAGCTTTCAGTAAGATGCTAGCTGTGGGTTTGTCATGTTGAGGTGATTTCATCATGTTATTGTGTTGAGGTACTTTCCTTCTATACCTAATTTATTAAGAGTTTTTATGAAAGAATATTAAATTTTATCAAAAGCATTTTCTGTTTCTCATTGAGATGATCATATGGTTTTTGCCCTTCATTCTATTGATATGATGTAAGATATTCATTGAGTGACATATGTTGTTGGACCATCTTTGCATTCTTGGGATAATCTCACTTGCTCATAATCTTTTTGAGGTGCTGTTGGGTCCAGTTTGCTAGTATTTTGTTGTAGACTTTTGCATCTATGTTCATCAGGGATATTGGCCTATCATTTTCTTTTTTTGTTTTGTCCTTATCTGTTTTTGGTATCACAGTTATGTTGGCTTCATAGGATCAATTAGGAAGAATTTCCTCTGCTTCATTTTTGGAATAATTTGGGACAAATTGGTTTTAATTCAACAGTGAAGCCATCCAGTTCTGGACTTTTTTGGTGTTGGAAGACTTTTTGTTATTAAATCAATCTTGTTTCTTGTCATTGGCCTGTTTAGGCTTTCTGTTTCTTCTTGTTTCAGTCTTGGTAGGTTTTATGTATCCAGGAATGTGCCCATTTCTTCTAGGTTTTCAAATTTGTTGGCATATAGTTGTTCATAGTAGTCTCTAGTGATCCTTTGTATTTCTGTGGTATCTTTTGTGATGTCTCCTTTTTTGTTTCCTATTTTAGATCTTCTCTTTTTTTCTTATTCTAGCTAATGGTTTGTCAATTTTGTTTAGAAGCCAGCTTTTTGTTTTGTTGATCTTTTGTATTTTTTTGTCTTAATTTTGTTTATTTCTGCACCGATCATTATTTCTTTTCTTCCTTTAATTTTGGGTTTAGTTTATTCTTTTCTAGTTCTTTGAGGTTTATCACTAAGTTGTTTACTTGAAATCTTCCTTGTTTTTTGATACAAGCATTTATTGCTATAAACTTGACTCTGAATACTGTTTTTGCTGTGTCCCATAGGTTTTGATATGTTGTTTCTGTTTTCTTTGTGTCAAGGAATTTTTAAATTTTATTCTTAATTTATTTCTTCATCCATTGGTCATTCAGGAACATATTGTTTAATTTTCATGTAATGGTATATTTCTAAATGATTCTCTTGTTATAGATATCTAAGTTTATGCCCATTGTGTTCAGATAAGTACTTGATATTATTTTGATTCTTTAAGAATATTTTGAGACTTCTATTGTGTCCTTACATATGATTGATCCTGAGACTGTTGAATGGGCTGATGAAAAGAATGTGTATTCTGCCATTGTTGACTGAAATGTTCTGTAAATATCTGTTATATTTAGTCTGTGGTGCAGTTTAATCCTGATGTTTCTTTGTTGACTTTTTGTCTACATCATCTGTCCAGTGTTGAGAGTGGGATGTTGAAGTCCCCATCTATTATTTCACTTTAGATTTAATAATATTTGCTTTACATATCTGGGTGCTTTAGTATTGGGTACATATATATTTACAGTTGTTATATTCTCTTGTTGGATCAATCCCTTTATAATTATATATTATCCCTGTGTCTTCTTTTACAGCTTTTGACTTGAAGAGTGTTTTACCTCATATAAGTATAGCTGCTCCTGCTTGCTTTTGGTTTCCATTTCCATTGAATATTTTTTCCATCCACTTCCAGTCTATATGTGTATACAGGTGACATGAATTTCTTATAGCTAGCATATAATTGGGTCTTGTTTTTTTTTTTTTTTTTAAATCCATTAAGCTAGTCTGTATCTTTTAAATGTGGAACTTAATATATTTATAATCAGGGTTATTATTGATAAGTGAGGACTTACTCCTGTCATTTTGTTGATTGTTTTCTGGTGGTTTTTATATCCTTTGTTCATTACTTCCTCTCAATGTTATTTTTGCAGTTGAATGGTTTTCTCTAGTGAAAAGCTTTATTCCTTTCTCTTTCTCCTTTGTACAGCAGTTCTATCAGTGTGTTTTATAGTTTCACATATTTTCATGATGGTGATTATTATTTTTTCATTTCCACCTGTAAGACCCGCTTGAGCATTTCTTGCAAGGCCAGACTTGTGGTGATGAATTCCCTTAGTTTTGCTTGTCTGTGAAATATTTCATTTGTCTTTTATGTCTTAAGGTTAGCTTTGCTAGGCATATTCTCGGGGTAATAATTTTTTTCTTCTAGTACTTTGACTATATTATCCTGTCCTCTGCTGGACTGTAGGGTTTCTGCTGAGAAATTCACTGTTGGTCTAATGAAGATTCCCTTATATGACTTGATGCTTTTATCTTGCTGCTTTTAGAATTATTTCTTTGTCTTTGACTTTTGACAATTTAATGTGCCTTGCAGAGGTCCTGTTTGAGGTGAATATATTTGAGCTTTCTGGACTTATATGTCTCTCTCTCTCTCTCTCTCTCTCTCTCTCTCTCTCTCTTTATTATTATTTCATTAAATGTGTTTTTCTCACCTTTCCCTTGACCTTCTGGAGATATTTGTGTGCTTAATGGTATCCCATAAATCCTTTAGGCTTTTTCATTCTCTTTTATTTTTTTAAAGTTATTCTGCCTGTGTTATTTCAAAAGATCATTCTTTAAGTTCAGAAATTCTTCTTGGTCTAGTCTGTTGTTGAGCTCTTTATTGTATTTTTTGTTTCATTCATTGAAATCTTCAGCTCTAGGATTTCTGCTTCATTCTCTTTTATGATATCTATCTCTGTTGAATTTCTCTCTTTCTTTCTTTCCTTTTTTTTTTTTTTTTTTTTTTT
>NW_016805265.1:2432069-2455976 GCF_001698545.2 Rhinopithecus bieti | reverse complement strand
AAGCTCTGCCTCCCGGGTTCACGCCATTCTCCTGCCTCAGCCTCCTGAGTAGCTGGGACTACAGGCACCCACCACCACGCCTGGCTAATTTTTTGTATTTTTAGTAGAGACGGGGTTTCACCATGTTAGCCAGGATGGTCTCGATCTCCTGACCTCATGATCCACCCGTCTCGGCCTCCCAAAGTGCTAGGATTACAGGCGTGAGCCACCGCGCCCGGCCGAATTTCTCTTTCAAATCATAAACTGTTTTCCTGACTTTGTTGAATTATCTATCAGTATTCTCTTGTATCTCATTGAATTTCTTTAAGATTATTACTTTGATTTTTTCTCACATTTCATATATTTCCTTATAGTTTGGAGTATGTTACTAGATAATTACTGTTTTCTTTTTGATATTACATGTTTTCTTGCTTTTTTTTTTTCTTCTTTTAATACAAGTTATCATTCTGTTGCCCAGGCTGAAGTGCAGAGGCACAATCTCGGCTCACTGCAGCCTCTACCTCGTATGCTCAAGCGATCCTCCCACCTCAGCTCCCCAGTACAGACACTCACCAATATGCCGTGCTAATTATTGTGGGTTTTAGTAGAGACAGGGTTTTAACGTGTTGCCCAGGCTTTTTCTTGTTTTTTCATGGTTGATGTGTCACTATGTTGATTTCTATGCATCTGGTGGAAAAGTCACCTCTTTTAATTTTATGGAGTAGATTTCATAGGGAAAGACTTATTCATATGAATGAGTCTTGCAGTGTTGGTTTGGTGGGGTACATTAGCCTTATATCTAGATGCATGTAGTTGTGTGGTCTCTGAGTAATTTCTTCAGCTGTAATCCACTCTAGTGGCATTTGTGAGTTTCTCAGTGGCATGGGCTGAGAGAGTTTGTGGCAGTGGTGATGCCACTTTGCCAGTGGTGGGCTCACTGGACTGTTTCTTAGGTCTGGGGTATGTATGTGCACATAGTAAGTCAGCCAACTTGGTTGGTGAGATTGGCTTGCTGAGTTTGGGTCCACAAGGCTGTTACTCTGACCAGAAATACAAGTATAAGGTTGCTTGGGCAACCTGGGGACATGCCTGCCAGGAGCAGCTTTCAGGTCTGGGACATGGGCTTTTGGCCACTTGGCTGGCTTGGAGATATTCCCTGTGGCACAGGGACAGTCTGTGGAACTATCTTTCAGGCCTTTATTGGGGGTACAGGACTGTTGGGCAGGCCAAGGGTATGCCTATGGGGGAGGTGTGTGTCTGTTTCTCAGGTTCTGATTGCTTGCAGGTAGCCCTACTCTGCTGGCCCTGGCCATATCACCTTCTCAGAGGCTCAAGGAACTCTCCTGCTTAGAGGAGGGACCCCAGCAGTTTGGCCAGCTTAAGAGCAGGCTTGCTGTGGGTAGGACTGGTAGACGGGTTTCTCTGTTGGTGGTATGGCCATGGGGCTTGGTTTTCTTGCTGTGCAAGACCAGAATCGCAGCCAGCCCTGGGTCCAACATTCACCAGCTGGCATCATTGTGTTCAGAAACTTGTTTTGGGTTGGCATAATGAAGATGGAGCCCCAGTTCTGAAGAGGTGCAATGGCCACTGACCCCCAAGAGGAGGGCATACTCCACAGGTGGCTCTAGTCTCAAGATGGCGCCATGTTACAGCAGTTTGACTCACAGTGGTGGGATGGGGAGTACATACCTTGTGCCCTTAATCCAGGGCAGTACAGCTAAATGAATTCGTGGCAGCTCTCCAAAATGGGCTCAGGGCTTGTGAGGACTACGGGATTCTTGCGTAGTAAGGACTTCATGTGTTTGTGGTGTCCAAGAGGGCTGGTAGGGATCTTCTGCTGACTTTTTCCCCTGCAATAGCAATTCCCTCCTGTCTCCAGACAGATCCGATCTAGGTGGGGGAGATGGAACCATGAGTTTTAGTGCCTCTATGCTGCCTTCCTAGACTTCCAATCACCACAGGTGCATCTTCACTCCATCACTGCACCCCTCTACTCTTCCTTTACACTCCAATCAAATCTTAGCTGTTTGTTTGTTGCCTTGATCCTTTTTTTGTGGGTTAGACAAGCACCAGATATCGCTATTCAGCCATTATTGCCTTTTCTTTTTTTTTTTTTTTTTGAGATGGAGTCTCACTCTGTTGCCCAGGCTGGAGTGCAATGGTGATCTCAGCTCACTGCAACCTCCACCTCCTTGGTTCAAGCGATTCCCCTGTGTCAGCCTCCCAAGTGGCTGGGACTATAGGCACCCACCACCACACCCAACTAATTTGTGTATTTTTGGTAGAGACAGGGTCTCACCATGTTGGCCAGGCTGGTTTTGAACTTCTGATCTCAAGTGATCCGCCTGCCTCAGCCTCCCAAAGGGCTGGGATTACAGGCTTGAGCCACCGTGCCCAACTCCTTTATTGCTTTCAATCTCTGCGTAATAATAGTATGTGTATTAGTCAGTTTTCACGTTGCTGATAAAGGCATACCCGAGACTGGGAAGCAAAAGAGGTTTAATTGGACTTACAGGTCCATGTGGCTGGGGAGGCCTCAGAATCATGGTGGGAGGCAAAAGCAGAAACCCCTGATAAAACCATCAGATCTTGTGAGACTTATTCACTACCACGAGAACAGTATGAGGGAGACCACCCCCATGATTCAGATTATCTCCCACCGGTCTCTCCCACAACATGTGGGAATTATGGGAGCACAATTAACGATGAGATTTGGGTGGAAAAACAGAGCCAAACCGTATCGGTGTGCATTCACCACATTCTCATCTTTTCCCCTAGAAATAGACTTCTAGGATTCTTCACACTGTTTTATGTTCAACAGAGCTATAATAAATATGCTCCTATGTATTCCCTTAAAGCCCATCTTCTTTCTACTATATCTTTTTCCTCATTTTACTTCCTTTTTTGAGGGAGTAATGTGGGATGGAAGAAAATGGACTTCTTCCTTCATAACATACCTGAAGTTGGGAGTATTTTAACCCTTAAACAGATTAAAATGAGCTGAGTGTGGTGGCTTACGCCTGTAACCCCAGTGCTTTGGGAGGCCAAGGCAGGTGGATGGCTTAAGCTCAGGAGTTGGAAACCAGACTGGGCAACATGGCAAAATCCTGTTTCTACTAAAAATACAAAAACTAGCTGGGCGTGTGGCACATGCCTATAGTCCCAGCTACTTAGGAGGCAGAGGTGGGAGGATCACCTGAGCCCAGGAGGTTAAGGGTGCACTGAGCTGTGATTGCAATACTGCACTCTACTCTAGGCAACAGGGCCAGTCTCTGTCTCAAAAAAAAAAAAAAAAGATTAAATGATAGGTAGACTTGGTGATTTTATGCTTCTAAAAGGAACTACATAGGCAGGAAGAAGATCCAGGTGAATTCTCTTACATTGCCTCTGTCATTGGTAACATAACCTTTATGGCATTCACAAGTATATTTGTTCTAGCTTTCTTCTTTTAGTAATTCTGTTGCTGTCGTTTGTATGAAATACTGCATATTATAACATTGTAATTATAAATGATTTATACATTATCTTAATCATTATCAGGGCCAGCATTTTTCTTACAGGCAGATAGGAACTGTGCTTTGTCATAACTCATATTTGATTGACTCTGAGAACAAAATATATTTTGTACTTTCTGGGAGATTCACAAAACCTGTAGCACCCATTAACAGGAAGAAAGCATGCTCTATGGTTGTTATATTTATTTTTGACTTGTAATTTATTCATTCTCTCAGCCCTGTTCTCTGACTAGTGTTACTATGGCACCTAAGTTATGGCATGGAGAACAAGCTAATTATGTTCTTTAGAACAGACGACAGTGGTACATCTTGAGACACAAGCATCTGGTACTCTTAGCCCTTTCCTCATCAGTGCTAGTCTAGGCTTGGTTGGGCTCTCTGGTTGTCCAAATATTTTTCTGTTACCACACATCCTTCTTTATTTTCCTTTTCTTCTATAAATAGTGGTTTATGCTTTCTAAAGCCACTAGTCTCATTTAGTTTGTTCCTTTTTGAGCCTTCTGTCTACTCAAAGAAGTAATATAGACTTACTCCCAGCTGTGTATGATCTACACTTACTCCTGTTTATTGAGTTAAGCTTCTTACTATTTGTAAACATCTCTTGTTTGTGTAGAAACAAATACACCAAAACTAAAATGGTTAAATTGGGGTGAAAATTTATGGATATTTCTTACAATTTATTTTTCAAAATTTAGTGATGTGGTTAGATGGCTCTCCTGATAAAAATTGTTTAAGAGATATGAGTAATCAATACTTTTTTATCAGAAGAGCCATCTAACCATATTACCAAATTTTGAAAAGCAAAGAAAATATTAGAATTATCCACAATTTTTGTACCTTAACTTAACCAGTTTTACTTTTGGTTATTCCCTTCTAATCTTTTTTACTATTGATTTAATGTAGGTTATAATCATACTGTGTACCC
The DNA here is from genome assembly GCF_001698545.2 of Rhinopithecus bieti. Taxonomy (NCBI): domain Eukaryota; kingdom Metazoa; phylum Chordata; class Mammalia; order Primates; family Cercopithecidae; genus Rhinopithecus; species Rhinopithecus bieti. The sequence continues at coordinate 2,451,557 of NW_016805265.1, read as the reverse complement.
ACTATTTGTATGCCTTCTATTTAATTGAATATTTATGTGCCATAAACATTTTCTACTTTACTACTTTACTACTTAGTTTTCATCATCATCATCATTTGTAATGTCTTTAAAATATTCTCTGGAGTGGTGCTGTTCAACAGAAATATAATTTAAAATTTTCCAGGACCCCACATGAAAAAATGTAAAAAAGAAAAAAAAAGGATAAATGAATGTATTTTTATTTTAAAAACTTCAATATATCTCTTAAAATATTAATTGTTTTCAAAACATGTAAAAAATTTATATACTGTAACTAGATGGTAAAAAATTATTAGATTTTAAACAATTTTCTTCTTTTTCATAACTACATTTCTTTTGGGAAATGTATCCCTATTTTACCATATATTACCAGTGAATTCTGTCCACTAAAACTTTCAATGTTTCCAAAAAATTAGTCCCTACCAAGGAACCAATAAAGTTCCAAGGGGGGCAGAAAAAATTACTGTTGAAAAATTGCTTCCAATTTTACATTTAAATGGAAAAAATAAATTTTTGTTTTCCAACAATCATAGTAGCCACAGTATGGCTTTAAAATCAATCTACATGTAGCTTCTTCATTTAAATTAAAATTTAAAAAATCGGCCAGGCGCGGTGGCTTCCAAAAAGCCTGTAATTCCCAGGCCCACTTTGGGGAGGGCCGGAAGTGACACAGGCAGGCGGATCACAAGGTCAGGAGATCGAGACCATCCTGGCTAACCCGGTGAAACCCCGTCTGTACTAAAAAATATAAAAAACTAGCCGGGTGAGGTGGCGGGGGCTTGTAGTCCCAGCTACTCGGGAGGCTGAGGCAGGAGAATGGCGTAAACCCGGGAGGCGGAGCTTGCAGTGAGCTGAGATCCGGCCACTGCACTCCAGCCTGGGTGACACAGCGAGACTCTGTCTCAAAAAAAAAAAAAAAAAAAAAAAAAAAATTTAAAATTCAAGTCTCTCTTTGCACTAGTCACATTTTAAGTGATCATTAGTGAGCTTTAGAGTAGATAGCCAATTCTTGACTGTTCTTCTGTCATTTTTTACATTGATTTCAATGAAATAAATACACTGATAAGTTTTTGAATGTGTATTTTCCCATGTGTTGGATTACTTTCTTAAGGTAGACTCTCAGAAGTATAATTATTGGGTCAAAGAATATGAATTTGTTTATGGTTCATCTTGTGTATTTTCAAATTATTTCCTGAAAGACTGTTGTCAGTTGCAGTACCATCAGCAGTATGAATATTTGTTTCATCAACCTTTCTTCATCATTGTTACCATGTTGTTTCCTTAGTTACTAGAGAGGAATATTTCTCTACATATTTATTTACTATGTATTTCTCTTTCAATGGAATACTTCTTTATGTTATGGTTTATCTGTTGGTGTCCTAATGTTTGTTTAATTTTTAGTCTACTTTTAAATTTCTTTGTGGACTAAAGATACTAACCCTTTGTCATGTTTTTCCTCATCTTTTGTTTATTTGTTTGCTTTTTTCTTTCTGGGAGTACCAACTGAACCCTTTACTTTTCCCATAGCAAATATTTAGATAATGCTTCCTCTGTAAGCTTGAAAGTTATTCCCACTCTAGAAGTTTGATATTTTCTTCTATCATAAATTTTCTATGTATTTTAAAAGATGTTTTATCGAACTGGAATATATGATTATGTAATTGTGAGAAAAGAAACTAAATTACAAGTTCTTAACCTTCAGTTGAATCCAGTGCTTACCCATTATTTTTAGGTAAAGCCTCATTATGTATAGTTGCTGACCGCCACTGCATAGTTTTATGCATATGTGTATTTAATCAGGAAGTAAATGGCAGGGCGCGGTGGCTCGCGCTTGTAATGCCAGAACTTTGGGAGGCCGAGGAGGGCGGATCACGAGGTCAGGAGATAGAGACTACGGTGAAACCCCGTCTCTACTAAAAATACAAAAAATTAGCCGGGCGTGTTGGCGGGCGCCTGTAGTCCCAGCTACTCCGAGAGGCTGAGGCAGGAGAATGGCGTGAACCCGGGAGGCGGAGCTTGTGGTGAGCCGAGATCGTGCCACTGCACTCCAGCCTGGGCGACAGACCGAGACTCCGTCTCAATAATAATAATAATAATCAGGAAGTAGATGGACCCAAATAGATTAAAATCCACTGTTTCAAATATTTCAAAATAATGCCACATATATCATATATATCATATATATTGATATATACCATATATCAATAAAAAACAAAAGCTTTTTTTGTCTTTATCACTATGTATCCACAGTTGATTAATTATAGTCATGGTTATTTTACATAGGTTTATTTCCTTTTGAATTAATGTAGACATATACTTCTAAGAGTTATAAATCCCTGAAATGTGTATAGATGTGCATGCACATACACACATACACATACCCCTATTCCTCACATAATTGTTAATAAAAAAAATGAAAAATAATAATGTGCTCTTAGGCAAGGACACTTGTAAAGAACCCCAAATGATTACCTTGAATTAAGGTAAACACTGGTTAAAAAAAAAAAAGCAAAAAGGACAATTTTTTCCTTTAGTATATTAAACAATGTTGCGTCTAACATTCCCTCACTTTTAAACTACTCTGAGAAATCCTTAGAGTGGTTGTGTAACGTATTTAAGTTTTTTAGATTTCCAAGCATTAAGTCTGGCTCCACTAAAATGGTTCTTTGGTTCTACTTTAGTCTTTCCCTATCTATCCTACTGCTACCATTTTGTGTTGTTTTGTTTTCTGTTGTAATGAACACAACAGTCCCACTTCATTCTCAGTTCTAATTAATGTTATCCAGCCTCTAAGTGTTAGCATCTACTTTGCTTTTGGTTAACTGTTGTGCAGACTGAAATCCCTAATTAGTAAAGCACAAGATTTTATTGGTTATATATTTTTCTAAACTATAGACTTGATTTTATTGCAAACCTTACATGTAGATAAAAATTGTAATGGCACTGTTTTATTTTGGTGATACTATAGTCTGGAACATGTGGCCTAGCAAAGGTTATAAATCTAGCAAGAAAAATTATGGATGGCATCAATTTTAACAGTCTTTTGCAATCTAACAGAGCACAAACCCCAAATTGTTTAAATACTAAATATTTACTTAAAGAAAACAAGAGATCATTCAAAATAGAATTAATTTAAATAGTGAATTTGCCTTTTATTTAGAAGTTGATGGTTTTGTATATTTATAAAATGAACAAAATTGACATCATACTATCCATATCACAAGACTCTTGTGTTGTATTTTAAAGGAAAACACACACACACAGCATACATACATTTGGATTGGGGCCAGATTTAGACTCCAGGGGCACAGTGTTCTGTACCTTAAATTACAATCAGATGTATTTTAGCACAGATCAAATTTTCAGTCTGAAGTTGGTGAGAAGCCTAATTATTTGACCAGGTTACTATTTATGTAGACCATTCTGTGGCTGGCTGTGGTTAATCCACAGCTGGCAGAATGCTAGCTATGGGAGGTTTTTATTTCATGCTGGAACAGTTAGGGGAGAAATAGAGAGGGAAAGTTTTAAAATCTTCTCATTAAATGAAAGACTAAAAAGCAAGACAGTACATCCATATTACTATGGAGACAAGATGCTGTATAAACTGTTCGTTTTAATTCTCCAAGTGACAGAAATAGCACAGCAGCAGCTTGCATGCTCATAGTTTGCAAGTGATAGGATACTTGGTTAAAAAAGAAAGATAAAAACGTTTAAAAATAATAGACTAAGATTTGTTGCCTCTTAGAACACTTGGATATTGATAAAGAATTAATGGATTGAATTTTAAATGATGAGAAAATATTGTTATTATACAAAAACATTTTGTATTTCACTAAACATACTAAAACACTTAGAATTTCACTAGCAGTACTTTAAAGTGATAAGAGGCAGTTGTAGGGGAGAAAAAGTAACATATTTTCCTCATCCATCGCAACGGTCATGACTGAACCCTCTGTAACGAAAGGGATTAACAAGAGAAAAGCATAATAAATTTATTTAACGAAGTTTTATATGACACAGGAACCTTCAGAAATTAAGACCCAAAGACCAGCAAAAACTGTATTTTTATGCGAAGTCTGATGAAAGACATGGATAGTTGTAGAGAAACATGATTAGACAAAAGGGATATGATCTAATGGTAACAAACTTAGGGTTGGAGGAGATAGAAGCCAGCAAGTCCTGTCTGTTAGATTATTCTTGGCTGCCAGGTATAGGGCAGGACCCCTTTGGAATAGGGTTTTATGGCTAGCTTTCACACAGAAAGGTGGGAGAAGGTCAGAGTGACCTTGCTTCTGCGGTTTTCTCAATTGCTAGGGGGCCATATTTTGGAGTATTGTATTCTAGGCCCTGACACAATTATAGTAGACGATTCTCTCTTAATGTCTCAGAATATATGAGGGCAATAAACCATTCCTTCAAAGATGGATCCCAATACACATGGCTCCTGCTACAAAATTAATTTTTTTAGTCTTATTGTAGTCTATTTGAAATTTGAAAGTAATATTTTAAAAGAGTTTTTTTTTTTTTCTTTTAAACTTTTAAAGTTTGCATTATGGAAACCGTTAGTCCCTCAGTTATAAGTGAATATCTCAGCATTTTTGTAACTTTTAAAAGAAGTTTATTTTATATTTTCAAGGTTATTTCTTCCATTTACAAGCCAGTTCTTCTCCCCTTCTACTTTCCAGTGCTCCCACTTACTCTAGTTCTTAGCTCCAATTATCCTCCCTCCCTTGCCTCTTCATTCTTCTGTTTCTCCAATAGATCCTTTTCTTTGAAAAGCAAAATCTTTCCACCTTTCCCTGCCCTTAAAAGCAAATCTCTTATTCCCTCCTTTCCCTGCCCACCCTACCCCGCAAAAAAGCGTTTGTGCCTTTTCCTCCTCTTATTATCTGCTCAAACTAGCAACATATCTGGAGTCATATGAATCCAGGCTTCATCACATGTAAGCTGTGTGTCCTAGGAAACATCTCTTAACTTCTCTATCTTGCTTTATTTATCAAAAGAAACTAATAAGTGTCCACCTCATAGGTTTGATGTAAGGAAAAAACAGTAACTGAGTTGCTATGTAGTATAGTGCCTGGGACGCAATAATTACTCATTACATTTCAAATGGTTTTATTATCATTACTGATGAAGCTTTGAAAATAATTATTCTTACCTTACTTTCTCACCATTCCTTTTTTTAACAACTACTTTTACCATCATACTAAGTGCTTTCTGTTAATCATCAAATCTTACAACTTTTACTCATTCCTTTCTTTCTCTACTTCCCCATAGCACCTTCTTAAAATTTCCCTTGTTCAGTTTCTCCACCATCACTTCTACTCTCCTCATTTGGCCTCCTCTTGTTTTCTCCTTTTCCTTTTTTATTTCCTCTAATTTTTATTCTCCATTCTTTCCTTCGTCATCTTTTGTTCTGTGTTCTCTGCCTTGGGAATCACAACACCTCTTTGACCTCACCTTCTTCATGGCCTTTACTCTAAGTCCAACTTTCTGGTAGATACTTAGAGATCCCTTAGAACCTCAACTGCAGTACGACCACAACTAAACACTCTTTACCATCTAAGCCAGATCTTATTCTGGAATTTTCCACTTTTATTAATGGTAGAACCAAATTCAAAAATCTCAGTCATCTGTTTACTCTTTCCTTCTTTGCCTTCCACATCTTAAACAATTGCCAAGTCCTGTATGTAGTACTCCTAGTATGGTTTTCTTTTACACAGCCAAATGTAGACATTTATTAACCATTGCTGAATTGTTGCTGCCCAGGTAAACTTTGCTTTATACTTTCCCATAAGCTTGTTATTCCTTCCTTTCAAGGAAATATTCATTACTCATGATCCATCCCTACCCGTCTCGCACATTGCCTACCAAATAGATTCCTACCCTGCCACCCAAGGCCCTTTGTATTCTTAACTTTGCTGACCTTTTCAAGTCTTTTATTATTGCCCTTTGTGTATTCCTTTACTTGTTTGTGCACCATCCAAACTAATTTCCTATATATACATGTATGTCTTTGCTTATACTTTCATCTAGAAAGCATAAATGTGTTTTAATAAGACTTTCATTAATATTAAAGCTGTAGATAAATAGCATTTTAAATGCAGCTTTCCTGACATGAAATTTTAATTAAATATTTTTATTTTGCATTACTGAATCCTTTTCTCATTATTTGAAAATTCTAATTCAGAATCTTCCTCAAAAATCAACTTAGATATTTCTTAACATAACAAGTTATGATTTATTTATTTATTTATTTTGAGACAAGGTCTCCCTGTGTCTCCCAGTCTGGAGTGCAGTGGTATGATCTCAGCTCACTTCAACCTCCACTTCCTGGGCTATAGCAATCCTCCCATCTCAGTCTCATGAGTAGCTGGGACCACAGGCACACACCAACACACTCAGCTAATTTTTGAAATTTTTGTAGAAACGGAGTTCTGCCATGTTGCCCAGGCTGGTTTGGAACTCCTGGACTCAAGTGATCAGCCCACCTTGGCCTCCCAAAGCACTGGAATTCCAGGTGTGATTCATTGTGCCTGGCCAGAAGTTATGATCTTAATAAACAGATTATTTTTAAGTCACTTATAAGAATACAAACTTAGCCAGGCTCAGTGGTATGCACCTGTAATCCCAGCTACTTGGAGGGCTGAGGTAGGAGGAATGCTTTATCCCAGGAGTTCAGGACCAGCCTGGACAATATAGTGAAACCTTATCTCAAAAAATATATATTCCGAACTGTTTGTAAGAAGCTAAAAGGATTCAGTTTGCCTTCATAGTACAGTTTCCCTAATTCAAATGTAATTATTGTCTTGAATGAGACCTTTCAAATATTTTTTATTTCATGAATTTCCAGAATTCTTTAGTATTGAGCATATAAACATAGTATGAAATAAGTAATGCTTTATTCTCTGAAGTAATGGCATGTATCAAGCATATGGTACTCATATGATCAAATACCCTTCCAGTCAAATGTTGCTATTTTCTGCCTTGCATTTTATAATTGTATTTTATATACTTTTGTATTTTGTTTACGTTTCTTTTATTCTAGGAGTGACTGTGGAGATGGTATTTCTAATTTTCCCTCCTTTTTTCTTCATTCAGGGCTTTTTTCTTACAGTTTCTCCAGAGTCAGTATTAAAAGTGGCTCACCATGCTTCTGAAAACAACAGGATTTTCACTTTGAATCTGTCTGCACCATTTATTAGCCAGTTCTACAAAGAATCATTGATGAAAGTTATGCCTTACGTTGACATACTTTTTGGAAATGAGACAGTGAGTTACCTTTCCTTTTCAAAAGAACCTGGGGTTTTTTGTTTGTTTATTTCTGATCTGTGTATATATGTTTAGAAATATATAAATTAAATCCTAAATTTTTGTGTAAATATCCTTGAGAAGTGTGCAACAAAATTGCCTCAATGTCAATTGACTGCTCTCAGTATTTTCAATATTTCCTTCAGTATATACTAACTTCTTTCTTAGTGAAAGATGTATTTATTTATTTTTATTTTTTTGAGATGGAGTTTCCCTCTCTTTGCCCAGGCTGGAGTGTAATGGCATGATCTCGGCTCACTGCAACCTCTCCTTCCCGGGTTCAAGCAATTCTCCTGCCTCAGCCTCCCAAGTAGCTGGGGTTATAGGTGCCTGCCACCATGCCCTCTACTATTTTTAGTAGAGACAGGGTTTCACCATGTTGGCCAGGCTGGTCACGAACTCCTGACCTCAGGTGATCTGGTCGCCTCAGCCTCCCAAAGTGCTAGGATTACAGGCATGAGCCACTATGCCCGGCCCAACATTTATTTTTTAAAGTTTAGGTGTTTGAGATTTAATTTACCTATAGTAAGAGTTATCCTTTTTACTGTAATTTCTGTGAGCTTTTACAGATGGATACCTGACCTGTTACTATGACCACAATAAATGGATAAAAAGCACATTCATCACTTTTTTAAGTCTCTTCAGAGTCTAAGTCCATTTGATGTTTATTTAATAAATTATGAGTAAATTTTGATATATTACATTTATATTTCTTTATTAACAATATCATTTTTTAAATATTGTTTGTTATAGTTGAAGGTGATAAAATGGAATTTCATCTCAACAATTACAGTTTTTTCTTTCTACCAAGAATGTATTTTCTTCCATTCTAAATTATGGAAATGCTTATTTACTTAAATGCTTGTTTACTTTGATTGCTTATTTACTGTTTATACCTCTTATTTACTGTTTATACCTCTTTGAAAATCCATGACAGAGGAAAAAAGCCTTCAGTGTGTCTTCCTGTGCCTTGGCCATGTCACTTGATAGTTTAATGTATACAATGAAGGTACTGTCTTAATCATCCCAGAAGTTCATTCTGATTCTAATTCCATAGTTCTAACATATTTTGAATATATTCATCAATTTTATATCTAATAACTGCTGTCTTTCTAGAATAACATAAAAATTGACCTGGAAATTTATGAGATCACCTGGGTAAAGATTAAAGGATGATCCGTAGAAATAATATCATAATATATCTGCAAAGGTGATGGTTACATTGGTAACAAATGGTGACATTGGAAGGAAATGCTATATTCGTGATAATGCACAAATTGAGATACTGGCAAGAAATAGTGGTAATAATGAAGTGCCAGATAGCTGCTAGAAGCCTAATTTGTCTAAATCTACCATTTAGTTTTTTCCTTATTAACAGTTTTATTTTCCAAAAGGTAAAAGAAGTAACTGGGAAAAGTGCTACTCAAGCCCTTTGAATAATATTAAAGCATTGGTCTCAGTAGTCTTGAGAATCACTGGGAGAAGTTAACACTTGGTCTCAGAGTTCTTAGTCATGAAAGATCAGACTGGCAGCACTTAAATAAGTTCTCCAGAGTTTAAGAGACAAATCTTAAAACTTTTTAAAAAGATAAATATGATTCCAAAGGGCCGGGCACGGTGGTTCACGTCTGTAATCCCAGCACTTTGGGAGGCAGAGGCAGGTGGATCACAAGGTCAGGAGATTGAGACCATCCTGGCTAACATGGTGAAACCCCGTCTCTACTAAAAATACAAAAAATTAGCCGGGCATGGTGGCAGGTGCCTGTAGTCCCAGCTACTCGGGAGACTGAGGCAGGAGAATGGCGTGAACCCGGGAGGCAGAGCTTGCAGTGAGCCGAGATTGCGCCACTGCACTCCAGCCTGGGCGACAGAGCGAGACTCCGTCTCAAAAAAATAAATAAATAAATAAATAAATAAATAAATAAATAAATAAGTAAAATAAAATAAATATGATTCCAAGGAATGAGACTTTGGAAGTAAAGAAAGCTTAGGGAGATTGAATGCCATAAAAAAAATGCTATTTGGACTTTATAGTCGCAAACGATCTTAATTAAAGAGAGAATGTGGAGGGATCTTTTAAAAAAAAATTGCAGAGCACGCAGAAAACTCTTTAATAAGAGCTCAAATTTGGAGGATGACAAGATGGCTGCCTCTGCCTTTGCCGGTGCAGTGAGAGCAGCTTCAGTAATCTTATGGCCTCTGAATATTTTGGCATCTTCAGCCTACCGAAGCAGTGTCAAAAATGCCTCTCTTATTTCTGCATTGTCCACTGGACGTTTTAGTCATATTCAGACACCAGTTGTTTCCTCCACTCCCAGACTTACCACATCTGAGAGAAACCTGACATATGGGCATACTTCAGCGATCCTTAATAGAGTGGTCCCCTTGCTTCCAAGTATCTTGAAGCTGCCAGTCAGATCTCTAACATACGTCAGTACACGAAAAGGCAAGAGAAAGATTGTGAAAGCTGTCATCTATGGGTTTCTTAGACTTCATTGTGGCCTTTGGAAGAGAAGAGCTGGTTATAAGAAAAAATTATGGAAAAAGACACCTGCAAGAAAAAAGCGATTGAGGGAATTTGTATTCTGCAATAAAACCCAGAGTAAACTCTTAAGATAAAATGACGACGTCCTTCTGGAAGAGGCGAAACTGGTGTGTCCATGATCCTTATCAGAAGTATCATGATCGAACAAACCTGAAAGTATAGATCAGAAGTTTCACTTGTTTCTCAGTTATAGAATATGTATCTTTGTGTACATATCTTTGCAAAAATGGATAAGTAAAAAACTCGATGTAAATTGTACCAATGAATATGTAAACATACAGTGACAGCATTAAACTTATAAAAGTTTTAAAACTTAAAAAGAAAAAGCTCAAATCTGTAAAAGACATGTAAAAAGAAGGTGGAAAATGTATTTAGAACCAGGGAATGATGCTAAAAGTTTGGTAGAGACAAAAGAGAAAAGAATAGTCCTAAAAGTGGTTTAGGTTTGCAGCAGATGCTGATGATATCAAAACAATCTTCACTTAAAAAAAAAAAAAAAGACTCCAAAGTACAAGCAACAAATGGAAAAAATAGATAAGTTAAACATCATCAAAATTAACAACTTTTGTGCATCAAAGGACACTATCAAGAATGTGAAAAGACAACTAGTAGAATGGGAGTTAATATTTGCAAATAATATATCTGATAAAGGATTCATATTCAGAATATTTATCACAGTAACAACTCAACAATAAGCAAACTAACAACATAATTCAATAATGATCAAAGGAATTTAATAAACATTTATTTGAAGAAGATATGCAGATGGCCAGTAAACACGTGAAAAGATGCTCAACATAACCAGTCAAGAAGTGCAGATCAAAACCAAAATTAGATACCACTTCCCACCCATCAGAATGACAATTATTTTAAAACATGGAAATTAACAAGTATTGGTAAAGATGTGGAGAAATTGGAAACACTTGTGTATTGCTGGTGGCAATGTAAAATGGGAATGTAGAAGACAATTTGGTGGTTCCTCAAGATGTTAAACATAGAATTATTACCATATGATCTAGCAGTTCTGCTTCTAGGTATATTACCCAAAATAACTGAAAGCAGGGACTCAGATCATTGTACACCAATGTCCACAGGAGCATTATTCACAATAGCTAAGATAGAAGCAAATCAAATATTCATCAACAGATAAACAAAATTTCACGAATATATACAATGGAGTATTATTTAGCCTTAAATGAAATTTTGATACATGCTACAACATGAATGAATTTTGAAAATACTATGTTAAGTAAAATAAGCCAGACACATCAGACAATTATTAGATTTTCTTAGAAGAATTCCACTTACAAGAAGTACCTAGAATAGGCAAATTCATAGAGGCACACAGTAGGATAGTGGTTACCTGGGAGTAGGGTAGGGAGGAATGAGGCATTATTGTGTTATAAGTACAGAGAGCTTCTGTTTGGGATGATGAAAAAGTTCTGGAAATGGATAGTGGTGATAGTTGCGCCATGCTGTGAATGTATTTAGTGCCAATGAATTGCATACTTAAAATGGAAATCTTTATCATATGTATAGTTTACCACAATTTTTTTAAAAAGATTGATTCTACAAATCAGTAAACTTAAAAGTTGGATCACAGCTTAGTATAGATTATTAAAGGAATCATTTTTCCCCACCTAGAAGAGGAAGTGGTAAAACTGTAAGCTGCTGCGTGGCTGTAAGTCATGGGGCAAGAAAATCTTTTCTCTTTTGTGTGATTATTGTTCATTTGAATTCACTTCAAGAGGTATTTATATAGTACCTAAGTACCTATTATGGCAGACCAATAAGTAGTGGATGCATAGTATATTTGAGAACATCTGTCATTACATGGATTATAGAATAATGAAGATTGGCTATAAGACAATTAGAGGTATTTTGTATGTTATTGAAGCAGTCTCAAAAAGTCTGTTGATACATAAATCGATTTCTAGGGGTACGCCTCAGTGTTTACCCCACCTTTGCTTAAGTAAACTAACAGTGATTTAGATAAAGCTATATTTCCATATAATTCAAATGCAAATAATACAACACCTTAATACATACTAGGTAAGTTGAAGGTCAAAATCAAAATTTTTTTTAATGTTAGTAGACTCTAAATATGAGTTGAGTGATGAAATTTAATAGGGATAATAAAATTATACCATATTTGATTATAAAAGCAAGTAGAGTAAAATGCTTTATCCCTTTAATCTCATCATCCATTGTTTTTCTCTTTGAATACTATAATAATAATGTTATCTTCATTTCTCCAGGAAAAGAGGGACATTTTACTTCTAAAATGTGATGAAGGATAAAATATAGTTCTCAGAGAGTATACATAGGATTCTTTAATCTTCCCCCCCTCAAAAAAAAAAATATATACTGTGGTTAGTATAAATGTTCAAAATGTCAAAACTCAGCTAAAACCAAACACACTTGGCTCTTATTTTCTACATGATGTCACTTTCCTCTTGTCAGAGGATTGTACAGTAGTAATGATGATTTAAAACTTCTGATAGCCTCAGTATTAAAAAAAAAATACCTTGTCCACAAAGTTTATTTCTTCATAGGCAATGATCAATGATCCCTGTGAGACAGGAAATAAATAAGATAAACCTGATGATTACCCCAGCTAACTCCTTGGAGATAATTTCCAGGCAACAGAAGAAGGGTAACTAAGGCCAGGCACAGTGGGTCACGCCTGTAATACCAGCACTTTGGGAGGCTGAGGCAGGTGGATCCTTTGAGGTCAGGAGTTCAAGACCAGACTGGCCAACATGGTGAAACCCTGTCTCTACGAAAAATACAAAAAAAGCCTGGCAGGGTGGTTATGCGCCTGTAACCCCAGCTACTTGGGTGGCTGAGGCATGAGAATTACTTGAACCCGGGAAGCAGAGGTGGTAGTGAGCCAAAATTGCACCACTGCACTCCAGCCAGGGTGACTAAGTGAGACTCTATCTCAAAAAGAAAAAAAAGGAACTCAAGTAGAGCCTTGCAATCTCTTTTAATGAGGAGTTGGAGCTGGAAGTTCAAGGAGTCTAAGACAGCTAGTGTTTGTAAGTTAAAAGTACCAGAGAAGAAATAGCTGAATAGAGAGAGAACTCAGGGCATTTGCAGAATCCCACCAAGTCTTCAGCTGAGTATGAATCAGTGGATTTTTGTGAAGAAATTAAGGAAGACCAGGAAAAGAACCACCCAAAAAGATTGTAGAGGACAGTCCTCAGTGCACACATGAGGACCTGTAACCATTCCTATCCTACTAGTCAGAGTGGATAACCTGACTAGTAATTCATGAGGTTTCAAATAGAGTATTATAAGGAATTTTGTCTCATTAGTAGGGTAAAATTAGCTCTAGAATAGATGTTCTGGTCTCTCCTGTCAATATTATTACAATATACTTGACAACCTTTATGAAATGGACAAATTTGTTAAAAGACACAAAGTACTAAATCATACTCAAGAACAAATAGAAAAAGGCTGTTTAGATTATTAAAGAAATTGAATTTGTAGTTAAAACCCTTGCTACAAAGAAAACTCAAAGGCTGAATTGCTTCAGTGTTTAATTCTGTTTGTTTGTTTTGAGACAAGGTCTTACTCTGTCACCCAGGCTATAGTGCAGTGGCACAATCATGTCTCAATGCAAGCTCAAACTCCTGGGTTCAAGTGATCCTCTCACCTCAGCCTCCTGAGTGGCTAGGATGACAGGTGCAAACCACCATGCCTGGCCAATTTTTAATTTTTGTAGAGAGGAGGTCTCATTTTGTTGCCCAGGCTGGTTTCAACCTCCTTTGCTCAAGCAAGTCCTCAGGTGCAAACCACCACGCCTGGCTAATTTTTAATTTTTATAGAGAGGAGGTCTCATTTTGTTGCCCAGACTGGTTTCAACCTCCTGCGCTCAAGCAAGTCCTCCCACCTCAGTCTCCCAAAGTGCTGGGATTAGCCACTGCACTTGGCAGTGTTGAATTTTAACACAGATTTCAGAAAGATGTAATACCAATTGTATACAAACTGTCCCAAAAAATTGAAGAGGGAGAAATATACCTATCTTATTTCATGAGGTGTGTATTACCTTCATACCAAAACAAAGTATTGCAAGAAAAGACCAATATCCCTCATAAACACAGATGTAAAAATTCTTCAGATAATTTTAGCAAATCAAACTGAACAATATATTAAAAGAAAAATTCATCATGACTAGGAGTGTAGAATTGGTTTAACATTTTAAAATCTATCAATGTAATTAAATGTATTAAGACTAAAAAGAAAATCACATGATTATCCTAAAAGCTTTTGAAAAAACCAGGTATCTACTTCTGTTAAAAGCCCTCGGAGGCTGGGCATGGTGGCTCCTGTGTGCAGTCCCAATAGGGATTTTTGGGAGGCAGAGGCAACCCTGTCTCTACTAAAAATACAAAAAAATTAGCTGGGCATGATGGCACACACCTGTGCCAGGAGACGGCTGAGCCAGGAGAATCACTTGAACCAAGGAGACAGAGGTTGCAGTGAGCCAAGATGTGCCACTGCACTCCAGCCTGGGCAACAGAGCAAGACTTTATCTCACAAACACACACACACACACACACACACACACACACACACACAAGCCCTTGGAGGCCAGGTGCAGTGGCTCACACCTGTAATCCCACCACTTTGCGGAGGCTGGGGTGGGAGGATCACTTGAGGTCAGGAGTTTGAGACCAGCCTGGCCAACATTGCAAAACCTCATCTCTACTAATAATACACAAAATAGCAGGGCATGGTGGTGGGCCCCTGTAATTCCAGCTACTTCGGAGGCTGAGGCAGGAGAATCTCTTGAACCGGGGAGGCAGAAGTTGCAGTGAGCCAAGATCATGCCACCACACTCCAGCCTCGGCAACAGGGTGAAACTGTGTCAAAAAAAAAAAAAAGCCCTCAGAATAGTAGGAGTAGAAGGGAACTTCTTCGAGTCAATAAAGAACATCCACCAGGAATATAAAGCTAACATCATACCTAATGGTGAAAGATTGAATGCTTTTGCCTAAGATGAGAAACAGAAAATCAAGGATATTCACTCTTTCCACTTCTATTCAACATTGTTTTGAGGGTTCTAGCTAGTGCTAATAAAGCATGAAAAACATCCAGATTTAGAAAGAAGAAAGTAAAAATGTCTCTATTATCAAAACCATGATCATCTTCATGCAAAATCTGATGTAATCTTCAAAAAGCTATTAGAACTGGCTAGGCATGGTGGATCATGCCTGTAATCCCAGCACTTTGGGAGGCCAAGGCTGGTGGATCATTTGAGGTCAAGAGTTCGAGACCAGTCTGGCCAACATGGCAAAACCTCGTCTCTACTAAAAATACAAAAATTAGCTGGGCATGGTGGCACACGCCTGTAATCCCAGCTACTTGGGAGGCTGAGGCAGGAGAACCCGGGAGGTGGAGGTTGCAATGAGCTGAGATCATGCCCCTGCACTCCAGTCTGGGTGACAGAGCAAGGCTCTGTCTCAAAAAAAAAAAAAAAAGCTATTAAAACTAAGTGACGGCCGGGCGCGGTGGCTCAAGCCTGTAATCCCAGCACTTTGGGAGGCCGAGACGGGCGGATCATGAGGTCAGGAGATCGAGACCATCCTGGCTAATACGGTGAAACCCCGTCTCTACTAAAAAATACAAAAAACTAGCCGGGCGATGAGGCGGGCGCCTGTAGTCCCAGCTACTCGGGAGGCTGAGACAGGAGAATGGCGTGAACCCGGGAGGTGGAGGTTGCAGTGAGCTGAGATCATGCCCCTTCACTCCAGTCTGGGTGACAGAGCAAGGCTCTGTCTCAAAAAAAAAAAAAAAACTAAGTGACATAGCAAGATTGTCACATACAGAATAAAAATTTTAAACTGAAATGTATTTTTCTACATTAGCAAGAAACAACCAGAAATTAAACATACGATTTCCAATACCATCAAAAAGTATGACAAAGTATTTACTTTGGGATAAACCAGACCAAAGATGTATACACTGAACACTACAAAACATTGTTGAAAAAATTTAAGGGGACCCAAATGGGAGATATATCATGTTCATGGATTAGAAGATTCTGTATTGTTAAATATAAATTCTACTCAAAATAATCTGTAGTTTAATTCAGTCAGAATTTCAGAATTTTTTTTAAAGTCAACAAGTTGATTCTAATATTTATATGGAAAAGCACTGAACTAGAATAGCCAAACCAATATGGATTTTAAAAACCAAATCAGAGGACCTTTACATGATTTGAAGACTTATTACAAAGCTATGGTAATCCAGACAATGTGGCATTGGTGTAATGATAGACAAATAGTCAATGGAACAGAAGGGAAAGTCCAGAAATAGATCTAAATTGATTTTTCAGCAATGTTTCAGAGACTATTTTATGGAGGAAAAAAGCAGTCTTTTTGACAAGTCGTTCTGGAGCAATTAAATATCCATATCCAAGAACGCAAACTTCAACCCATATAACAACTGCACAGCTATTAGAATGTGTAAAAGTGTGACCATACTAAATATTGGTAAGGATATATGGAGCTGCTAGAATGTAAAATGGTACAACTACTTTGGAGAATGGTGTTCTTGTTTCTTACAAAGTTAAATATACATCCTCCAAATGACCTAACCTAGCTATCCCACTCTTAGATATTGACCCAGGACAGATGAAAGCATCTGTCCATGTAAAGACATACACAGGTGTTTATAGCAGCTTTATTCATAATAGCCAAAGTCTGGAAAATAAACCAAACATCCACCAACTAGTAACTGGATAAACAAATTGTGATATTTCCATAGAATAAAATACTACTCACCTATAAAAGAATTGTACTATTGGTAAGAAATGAACCAACAGCATAGAAGAATTTTAGAATACCTATGCTGAGTGAAAGATACTATAAAGTACATTCTATATGATACTATTTATATTCTAGAAAATGCTAACAAATTTATAGTGTTGGCAGATCCATTGTTGTCTGGGGACAGGGATATTCTATGAGGCAGTGATCACAAACGGACATGAAGAAACTTTTAGGAGTAATAGATATGTTCCGATTGAGGTTGTGGTTGCAGAACTTTATACATATGTCAAGTTTTATCTAATTGTACACTTTTAATTTGTGCAGATAATTGTATGTCAGTTATACCTCAGTAAAGGTATTAAAATGAATATAAACTTTATGATTCCATTTATATGCTTAAAAATAGGAAACATTATTCTAGAGTCATTAAGTTCCAAAAATACAGTGCTAAAATGAAGAAGGGCCAATTTCTTATTTTTTGATCACCATATATTAAACATCTTTTATTTCCATGGAAGATCCCCTTATATTTAAGTAGCAATGTCAAGCCAGAGGAAGAGTGTTTTGATAGTCCTGGGTTCTAATCATGACAGACAACTAAAAATTATCATACCCTACTGTTGAATAATGCTTTAAGGTTAAAAAGGGTGTTCACAAAAGCCATCATGTAATCTACAAGGCAATTCCATGTCGTTTTTCTAATGCATGTAAAGTTTCAGCTTGGCTCATAGAATATATACACAATTTTTATTAGGTAATGTTGTTAGTAGTGTTAGGAGTGTTGATCATGCTATATTAAGTTTCACTTCACTTTAACTTGCTTTGATAACTCACACTCTCCATTCATCCCTGTTAAAATATAATGAATAGTACGAAGTACATGAGGGAAAACTCATGGCTATTGGACTGCTCTCTGCTATATCACCTTACTTCTGGTCCAACAAAGTTATTTGCTTACAAAAGTTAATTTTGTTTTTCCTAAACTTTGTGAAATTTGTGTTCATTATTTATTTAACATTATATATTCTGATGAAATATGAATGCAAGTAGAATGAGAATTAGTTTAATGAGTTAAATTTGGGTCTAAAACTAAATACATATGAGTTATTTTTGGTGTAAAAGATTAAAGGCAGTAAAAAGCTGTAAACATCTGTATTCAGGAGTGCTTCACAGGTGTTTTATGTTTTCTCTCTGCTTTAAAGAAATTGAAACTAGGCCGGGCACCATAGCTCACACCTGTAATCCTAGCACTTTGGGAAGTTGAAGTGGGAGACTCGCTTGAGCACAGGTGTTGGAAACCAGCCTGGGCAGCATAGTTGGACCACATCTCTATAAATATATTTTTTTTAATTAACCAGGCATGGTGGCACACACCTGTATTCCCAGCTACTCAGGAGGCTGAGGTGGGAGGATCATTTGCACCTGGGAGGCTGAGGCTGCAGTGAGCCATGGTCATGCAACTGCACTCTGGTCTGGGTAACAGAGTAAGACCCTGTCTAAAAATAAAATTTTTAAGAAAGCAAAATGAAAATTCATGAACTATGAATTCTAGATGTGGTTCTACAAGAAAATCTCTAGAATGTCAGTCTGTAGGCATGTTCAAAGGTTTTGACCCTATTTTTTTTTTTTTTTTTTTTTGAGACAGAGTCTTGCTCTTTTTGCCTTGGCTGGAGTGCAGTGGTGCAGTCTCAGCTCACTGCAGCCTCCACTTCCCAGGTTCAAGCAATTCTCGTGCCTCAGCCTCCTGAGTAGCTGAGACTACAGGCATGCACAATCATGCCCGGCTAATTTTTGTATTTTTAGTAGAGATGGGTTTTGCCATGTTGGCCAGGCTGATTTTGAACTCCTGACCTCCAGTGATTTTGAACTGCCCGCCTCTGCCTCCCAATGTGCTGAGATTACAGATGTGAGCCACTGCACCCAGCTGACCCTATTTTAAATATTAGCAAATGATGTATCTTTATATATTAAAATAAAATGTTTAGATTATGAAAGCTATTTTTTGTTCCCTTAATTTAAATCATCTCTCTGACTTATTTATCAACTACTTTTTCTTCCATTTCCTCATCTGTAAATTGAGGGGATTTGCATAGAAATACTAGATAATCTTTTAAATTTTTTCTTGTAGCTTAAACATGTTATGAAATTGATTCATTTTTCCCACATTCTAAGATTAATACTGTTAGATTTTATTATAAATTAATAAAGTTCCTCTTGAAATCTAAAATAATGCCTGACATTTCTTTTAGGTAGTTCTTCTTTTTTATTATGAGTGTACCCTTAACTGTAGTGCCTTTTAAGCTGAATTCTCCCCATTTGTGACCCCAGTATGCCTTTTTTGTTAGTGAACCCAGGGGAAATGATATTTCTCTCCGAAAAATATCTGAAAATATTTGGTTAGACACATGCTGGGACAAAAAGTGAAGTATCCACAGTAATACCATTGCTATATTCTTGTGACATAACCAAATTATAATTACTAAATGATACAATTTACTTTTTTAAAATTCTGGTAGAAAACATACACACTAGGCTGGGCACGGTGGCTCACACCTGTAATCCCAGCACTTTGGGAGGCAGAGGCGAGCAGATCACTTGAGGTCAGGAGATCGAGACCAGCCTGGCCAACATGATGAAACCCCGTCTCTACTAAAAATACAAAAATTAGCCTGGTGTGATGGCGGGCACCTGTAGTCCCAGCTACTCGGGAGGCTGAGGCAGGAGAATCGCTTGAACTCAGGAAGCGGAGTTTGTGGTGAGCCGAGATCGCGCCACTGCACTCCAGCCTGGGCGACAGAGCGAGACTCTGTCTCAAAAAAAAAAAAAATACAC
>NW_016805265.1:2421484-2430274 GCF_001698545.2 Rhinopithecus bieti | reverse complement strand
AAAAAAAAAAAAAAAAAAAAAAGATAATATATTGCTCTGCTTTATCAGTCCTTTTGCTGGCAATGTTCCCATATTGCAAATTTTCTTATAGGGAAAGCCATTTTGTCTATTAACCTCACAGAGGATTCAATATATTAAAAATCTCTAATATACACCAAGAAAATTGAAATTACTTTATTTACTGAGTGTTGATTTAGCTTAAAAATCTAGTTTATCAACAAGTGAATTACAAAACAGTGAACAAAATTCTGCAGTTTGTTGTGGTTGTTTTTGTTATTGAGTAGCTTCGCTCATATTTGGACAGGATGTGCCAAAAACAGAAATACTATTAGATAGATCAGGACATTTTGAAAGAAAATATAAAAATGTCTTTAGGTTTGTTATCCATGTCTTCTAAGCCTGAATGATGCTTGTATCTCTTTATAAGTAAACTATCATCATCTTTTTACTAAACCAGATGGGATACATTGGCTTTTTCTTCTGTTACATATTTTACTGCCATGTGGATAGGAGGAGACTTTATTGATATTTTGTTTACACTGTTAAATCCATTTTAATGTTTCTAATAGTGAATTGATAATTTGAAACCATCAATTCTTTAAACTGTAAATAACTTTGATACAGGTATCTTAAGTAATTTTTCAGTTTCCATACTTCTGTAAAATAGAAGTCATTTGCTATTTTAAGATAAAAAATCTGTGTGAATCTATGTGTAATTATGTACACCAAATAGTGCTATACATGCATACAACTTATTTCAGATATTCTCCTTTTGGTTAAGACACTTCTTTTTCTTTGTAAAGGTATTATTTTAATTTTTAGAACTATTTTTCTGTGCACTGGAGCACATGTTTGGGAGGAAAAAAAGAAACTTTCTGTCAAGTCCATATACACAGAAAATTCTTGTTGGAATTTTTTAAAAATTTTGTCGTCTAATTTTTATTTAATTTATTTATTATCAATTAGCTAGATACAGGGTCTCACTGTGTTGTCCAGGCTGTTCTCAAACTCCTGGCCTCAAGCAGTCTTCCCACTTTGGCCTCCCTAAGGTTCTGGGATTACAGGCATGAGCGACCAAGCCTGGCCAAGTCTAATTCTTTAAAGGATGTGATTTCCAAGTATTTCCAGGGATTCAAGACTGTTACCTAGATCTGTATTCTGACAAAAGAGATGATCTTTCCCTTCTTCGTATCAGAATATTTCTCCCATGAATGGAGGGAATGGGGCTGTATCTAAAATGGTAATTCTGCCCTTTAAAGTATACAGAAATGCCCTGTTTCTTCCTAAGAGAGATGGAAAACACCTTTCTGAGACTGTGCATATAGATCTCTTTATTCCCCTTTTTCTGCTATAAGCAGTAAGAGGAGCTATATAAACAAAATATAAGGTGGTTATAAAATCATCAAGGAATTGGGAAAGAAACTTTTTCGGAGGATATACATAACCTCTTCAGAAAGAAACAAAACTTATGGTGCTTTTGGAAGAAATTCTGACATAGTTGTATTTTCTGAGGAGGATAATGAAATTTCAGTTAACACAGGATTGTAACTTCGTAAAATTGCTGCTCACTCCTAGATTTAACTTTCTCCCTAGGGTTTTTCTGATATGTTTACTCATCTGAAAAAAGTGAGATTGACTGTAGCACAAGGGAGACTTCTAATGTCAGTGGCATGTTGTAAAGATGTGCTATGGGAAAGATTCAGAAAATGCAAAGGCTATTTAACTATATGCTCTGCATCTCCCTGCCTTTCTACATAGCTCTCTCCTTTCTTTCTTACTCCTTCTTCTCCCTCTTTATGTCAACTATATTGCCTCTCTGAAGATGAAATGCTTTTGAATCATCCCCAACCTAATATCCATCACTGGTAAAAAGCTGTCTAATTATTGTGTGTTGATTTTTAAAAACTAAAAAAAAATTATAAGAAAATCAAGAAGAGTATTTAAATGTTTTAATTGCAAGGAGAAAATAAATACACTCAAGAAAACACTGTGTAATTTGAAATAGTTTGAATTACTATGGAGATAATCATATTTTATGCAGTTATGCCTTTCTATTTTATTCACTATTTCTATTAATCTTTATTTGTTTCAGTTACTGTACTATAAAAATGTAAGTGATGATTTTGGTATTATTTGTATAGTATGCCATAATATAAAAAATTGAAAAATATTAAATACATATTTAATGTTCTTATTTAATGCCTTTACTTTTTTTTTTTTTTTTCCTCAAGACAAGGTCTCACTCTGTCACCCAGGCTGGAGTGCAGTGATGCAATCTCGGCTCACTGCAAGCTCCGCCTCCCCCAGGTTCAAGCGATTCTCAAGTCTCAGCTTTCCGCATAGCTGGGATTACAGGAATGCGCCATCACATTCGGCTAATGTTTGTATTTTTAGTAGAGACGGGGTTTTGCCATGTTGACCAGGCTGATCTTGAACTCCAGGCCTCAAGTGATCTGCCAACCTTGGCCTCCCAAGTGCTGGGGTTACAGGCGTGAGACACCTCACCCAGCCAAAAATTATTGTTTATTAAAAATCATTTAATTACATTGACTTATCCTTATAAATAAAAACTATAAATTTATATCACAGTAGAAAAAGTACTAGACCTAAATTTAGAAAACCTGTCTTTTGACCTAGCTCTTGAGTATTTCACAGAGAAAACAGAAGCCAAGAAGCCAAAATTCTGACGTGAGGGAAATAATTAGCAAAATGTAAATAGGTGCCATCGATTAGTCCGTGGTATTTTATCAACATTAATTTTTATTTTATTATTTATTTATTTATTTTGATATGGAATCTTACTCTGTCGCCCAGACTGGAATGCAGTGGCATGATCTCAGCTCACTGCAACCTCCACCTCCCAGGTTCAAGCGATTCTCCTGCCTCAGCCTCCTGAGTAGCTGGAATTACAAGCGCCTGCCACCATGCCTGGCTAATTTTTGTATTACTAGTAGAGACGGGGTTTCGCCATGTTGGCCAGGCTGGTCTTGAACTCCTGGCCTCAGGTGATTTACCTGCGTTGGCCTACAAAGTGCTGGGATTACAGGCGTGAGTCACTGCACCCAGCTTAACATTAATTTTTTAGTTTTGGTAATTTTAATATGGCTATATAGAAGGTTCACATTTAGTTAGAAGGTTCAATCCTAATATCCTTTTTGACTAATCCAGATCCAGTCCAGGATGCTCACATTGCATTTAGTTATCACATTTCCTTAGTCTCTTTAATCTAGAACAGTTCTTCAGTCTTTGTTTGTCTTTATGACCATGACAATTTTGAAGAGTACTGACTTGTTTTTTTGTAGAATGCGCTTTGGTGTAGTTTCCTCATTATCAATACATTTTTGATAGGAATACCATAGAAACAGCCTGGGCAACATAGCAAGATGCTGTCTCTACAAAAAGTAAAATTAACCAGGCATGATGGCACATTCCTGTAGTCCCAACTACTTGGAAGGCTGAGGCAGGAGGATTGCTTGAGCCCAGGAGTTTGAGGCTGCAGTAAGCCATAATTGCAACCCTGGAGTCCAGCCTGGGTTACAGAGCGAGACCCCTCCCACCCAAAAAAAAAAAAAAAAAAAAAACCACACACACACACAACAGAGAAATGCTATTGTGTCTTTTTTCATGCCTTATGTTAAGATTTTAGTATGTTTCATTACTGGTAATACTGACTTTGATCACATGATTAAGAAAATGTTGGCCCAGTTTATTCACTTCAAAGTTACTATTTCTGGTCAGGCATAGTAGCTCACGCCTATAATCCCAGCACTCTGGGGAGCCAAGGAGGACAGATCCCTTGAGCTTAGGAATTCAAGACCAGCCTGGGCAACTTGGTGTAACCCTATCTCTACTAAAAATATAAAAATTAGCTTGACATAGTGGCATGCACCTGTAGTCCCAGCTACTTGGGAGGCTAGGTAAGAGGATCACTTGAGCCCAGAATGTCACATGAGTGACCTTGGAAGCAAATACTCCCTCAAACACGAGATGACTGCAGCCCTGGTCTACATCTCAATTGCAGTCTTGTGAGATATTGAGTCAGAGGCGCTCAGCTAAGCCATGCCTGGATTCCTTATCCACAGAAACTATGGAGATAATAAGTGTTTCTCATTTTAAGTCACTAAGTTTTGGAGCAATTTGTTATGCAGTAATACCTAATATGCCGTGAAAAACAAATTTATTAAGTAGAGCTTAATATCTGTGTACAATTCTTTTGTCTTTAGCCTTTGTGTATGTTGTCAAAACACGAATTTTAGTTAAAGTTAGTTCGTTTCCCCTCTAAGTATTTTAATTTTTTTTAAGTGTGTGAAACATTTTTGTGGTTCTTAACATCAGAACTATATGAAAAGGTTTACTCAGAAGTGTCGCTCCTCCTTTATCCCTCATCTTCTTCATTCCCCATTCTCTCTCTATTCCTACCCTGTTTCTTCCTACCTACCCTCTATAAATAATCTCTTTAGTTTCTGGCTCACATTTCTAAATTTCTTTTAGCACAAATTAGCAGCTAAATGCATATTTTATTGTATCTTCTTTGTTACATGAAAGGTAGCACACTATAGATAGATCCTCTTTGAACTTAGCTTTTTTTCAATCAAGTATATCTTATAAATCGTTCCATAAAAGCTCACAGAGATCTTCCTCATTTTTAATTTTCTTTCTTTCTTTTTTTTTTTTTTAATGAGACAGAGTCTCGCTGTGTCACCCAGGCTAGAGTGCAGTGGTGCGATCTTGGCTCACTGCAACTTCTGCCTCCCAGGTTCAAGGGATTCTCCTGCCTCAGCCTCCTGAGTAGCTGGGACTACAGGTGCCTGCCACCATGCCTGGCTAATTTTTGTATTTTTAGTAGAGGTGGGGTTTCACTGTGTTAGCCAGGCTGGTCTTGATCTCCTGACCTCATGATCCTCCCAAAGTGCTGGGATTACAGGCATGAGCCACCGCGCCTGGCCTATTTCATTTTTTAAAAAAAAACTGAGACAGGGTCTCACTGTGTTGCCCAGGCTAGTCTTGAACTCCTGGGCTCAAACAATCCTCCTGCAATCCTTCTGCCTTGGCCTCCCGAAGTGCTGGGATTACAGATATCCAGCCACAATCATCCTCATTTTTTATAGTTGGATTTTCCCCATTGTGTGAATGTACCATATTTTATCCAATCACTCTCTTATGTATGGACTTTAAGACTGTTTTGAGTCTCGCACTTAAAAACAATCTTTCAATGAATAATCTTGTTCATACATATTTCTTGTGTTGCTAGAGGTATTTCTTCAGAGTAAATTCCTAGAAATGGAATTGTTGGGTCAAAGGATAAGTGCATATAGCATTTTGTTAGATGTTGCTAAATTCCTCTCCAAAATAATTAGAAATGTTTTCATTCTCAGCAGCAGTGTAGGTAAATGCCTGTTTTTAATGGGGTTATTTTAATATTTGGTTATCAATTATTTATGAAGCATTGCTATCAAATGGAATTCTAAGAGTGTAAAATTCTAGCTTTACTTCAAATACTTAGTTGCACCAGCCAACTCATTTTAGCACAGTAAAAGTAATCCAAGAACTAAAAAGTGATCATTCTTTAAGGTACAGACTTTAAAGATTCTTTTATCTTTCTTTTTTTTTTTTTTAATTTTATCAGACACATTAGAGGAATATGAATTAATCCCCATTATACACTCTTTAGTTTCATTTTCTGGCCCTATATTTTCATCTTATACTTCTCTCCTACAAGCATCTCTTCCTTTCTCCTGTACTGCCTAACTATTCATGTTTTCTTATCATCAATACTCATTTCATATATTCCCTACCTCACATTCTCCCCTCCTTTCCCTCCCTTCTCCACTCCCATTCAGTTGGTTATTTTATAAATGTGATTCTGTGATCTTGTGTATATAATTATAATGCTGACATGGTTTCTCTTACACTAGAACGTGTTCCTTCACAGCAGTGACTTTCATTCTTCACTATATTCTGCCCACTTGATAGGTGGTCATTTTCTGACTGGAAGTTCCAATTATGTAATCACAAGGTTAGACTTTCTGGTGACCACTTCCCATCCTGGGGCTGACAGTGAGTCACTCCATCAGCATAACAAAGACACTTTTAACAATCAGGAAATTTCAAGGGTTTTTGAAGCTCTGTGCTAGGAATCCAGACAAGGACTCAACATATTTTTTACTATACCACTTTAAGAGTGTAATGATACCATGTAACAACTTTATTAGTAGATTACTATTTATAGAAACTTGATAAATGTGGTGGGAGGTGGTACAGAATCATGTAATATAATCTATTAAAAATGAAAGAAAGCACAGATAACAGATAAACAAAATTTGAAATCATAAGAGAGAAGAATGACGGCCAGCCACGGTGGCTCACGCTTGTAATCCCAGCATTTTGGGAGGCTGAAGTGGGCAGATCACAAGGTCAAGAGATCGAGACCATCCTGGCCAACATGGTGAAACCCCTTCTCCACTAAAAATACAAAAATTAGCTGGGCATGGTGGTGAATGCTACTCGGGAGACTGAGGCTGAGGCAGGAGAATCGCTTGAACCCAGGAGGTGGAGGTTGCAGTGAGCTGAGATTGTGCCACCGCACTCCAGCCTGGGGACAGAGCGAGACTCTGTCTCAAAAGACAATGAAAACTGAGAATTTTTTTTTCTTTTTCTTTTTTTTTTTTTAGATGGAGTCTTGCTCTGTTGCCAGGTTAAAATAAACTTTCAATTCTCTTCTCTTGAATATCTATCACCCAACAATGCTTTTTTCATATTGATCACTTTGCTAAAGCGAACAATTGGGGTTTCACCAAAATTGTGAAGGATATTTATTCTTCCATACTTATGTCTGTGTTCAGGGTCATACAGATTCTACTTTTCCCTTTTTGTTTAAGGTATTCTCTTGGAGATTTATGTACTTAAATTTGACCACAATTTATTGAGAGCATATTCTGTGTCAGACACTGCACTCTGCCCTAGATATTCAGGGATTTCTAAGAAGAATGTTAACATTGCTGTTACATAGTCAGTTACTTATCACATTCTTTTCCTCTCAACTGTTTTCAAAATAGGAATCTGTAGTATGTTTTCACATATGGAGTTCAGGTCAGGCTTAGGGGTCCCTGACAATGTGAATAGTTTTAAGGGCCTCAATTTGTGGTACCCTTTTACGAATTTAACAAGCCATGGACTCTAGTTTCCACCAAAAATATTTTGTTCTCATCCTCTCTGGTTTCAGTCCATAGTGTACAGAAAGTACTAAGGAACTTCAGCCCCAAATTGTCAAATTTTGCTACTTAAGAAAACAGAAGATTTAAATCTATCATTTTGTCTTATATTCCAGAGTTGTTTGGTTTCTCCTATCTTTAACTTCTTGTCCTTGAAGGGTATTCTAATTTTCATTTGGAAATGACTTCTCATAGGGTTTGTGTTAGATATTTTCAGGGCCAGTTGGATATGATGTTCCCATTTCTGTTTTATTGTTAAACTATTATTCCTTTTGAGCTGTAATGAATAATTCATTCTGAGAGGCAATATATGTTTTCAGTAATTGAACTGAATAAAAGTAAATGTTAAACATGGAGTTGTTAAGTTAATACAGTGGGTATTAGTACTAATTTGTTCAAATTAAGATAGAATTCTTAATTTGATAAATAGAATTCTTATATTACAGCATCAGTCCAATTGGATTCATTGTTCATAGAAAGATAATTTCTTACATGAGGAAAGACAGGTTTTCTTTCTCTTAGCAAAGTATTAATGCAAAAATGACCTCTTAATTTCCTGCCACCTTCCAGAAGGGAAATGCTGATTAGGAGGTAAATTCAATTTACTCTACAATCAAACTTCACATCTGTTATGCTGAAGTCAGAGTTTATCTTTCTTGTTATGTGGAACCTAGAAATATACCACGAGGAATACTGAAAAATAAACTAGCAGAAATTTTGCTTGATGCTGAGAATTTTTAGTTGACTGCAAAATGGGTGAAAGTAATATAAACTTACCAAAGAATGTTGTCACAGCTCACTGGGACTTAGTACTGTTTTTCAAATAACAAATGGAAGATTTGTAAGACTAGACCGACTTAATGTGATTTCAATGCAGTAATTACTGTGTGGCATGGGCATGGTAAGAGATAGGCCTTTTCTAGAAATATTCTCATTGGTTTTTTTAGTTGCTCTCACTTAGATTTATATTAACTCAGCTCCAGATTTTCATTTCTTTTAAACAATGAGAAAATACTCCACGATGTCACTGATTTAGTTATCAGATTTGCTTTATTTCTGTGTATAATAGGTAATGTGAGTACAGGAAATATATCTGAAAAGGTTGCTTGTATCTAAATTTTAAGTTAGATCATTTAAAAATTACTTATAAGTCTATTGAGTGTCTTATACAGTAGGGCAGATGGAAAACTTCTTTGATATTCATTTTGGTACTTCTCAGGAAAATAATTGGGAATGTATTCAGTTGGAAAAAATATTGAGAAGAGTATA
This sequence comes from Rhinopithecus bieti, assembly GCF_001698545.2. Classification (NCBI taxonomy): domain Eukaryota; kingdom Metazoa; phylum Chordata; class Mammalia; order Primates; family Cercopithecidae; genus Rhinopithecus; species Rhinopithecus bieti. The sequence continues at coordinate 2,421,794 of NW_016805265.1, read as the reverse complement.
TTTTATATAATGATTATTTAGTAAAACATTAAAAATAATTCCTTATTCTGGAGGTTTGTAGACATCAAAATTGACAAAGATTCATGGGTTATATGTTTCATCAAGGCACTGTTAAGTGATTTTTTAAAAAAACATTCCAACCGTAACAATGCATGCTCTAATAGATATAATAGATATAGGTATAAAATATTGACATAATAGATATAATAGATATAGGTATAAAATATAGACATAATAGATATAATAGAGGTAAAAAATACAGATATAATAGATATAATAGATATAGGTATAAAATATAGACATAATAGAT
>NW_016805265.1:2402819-2418188 GCF_001698545.2 Rhinopithecus bieti | reverse complement strand
AGTGGCGCGATCCTGGCTCACTGCAACCTCCACCTCCTGGATTCAAGTGATTCTCCTGCCTCAGCCTCCCGAGTAGCTGGGACTACAGACGTGCACCACCATGCCCAGCTAATGTTTTGTTTTGTTTCGTTTTGTTTTCTTTGGCTTTTTAGAGATGGAGTTTTGCTCTTGTTTCCCAGGCTGGAGTGCAATGGTGCCATCTTGGCTCACCACAATCTCCGCCTCCCAGATTCAAGCAATTCTCCTGCCTCAGCCTCCTGAGTAGCTGGGATTACAGGTATGTGCCACCACATCTGGCTAATTTTGTATTTTTAGTAGAGACAGGGTTTCTCCCTGTTGGTCAGGCTGGTCTCGAACTCCTGACCTCAGGTGGTCTCCCCACCTTGGCCTACCAAAATGCTGGGATTACAGGCATGAGCCACCACACCTGACCTAATTTTTGTATTTTTAGCAGAGACAGGGTTTCACCATGTTGGCCAGGATGGTCTCCATCTCCTGACCTCGTGATCTGCTTGCCTTTGGCCTCCCAAAGTGCTGGGATTACAGGCGTGAGTCACCACACCCAGCCACTTAATATATTTTCAACATTTTCCAATGTCTTTAATTATGTCAGTTATAATTTTGGATTGCTGTATAATTTATTTTCATTAGTCTTCTAGTGTTGGAAATGTTTAGTATTTGGGTTTTTTTTTTTCAGTATTGCAAGTACAATTGGGAAAAAAACTTTGTAAATCTTTGTTGTAATTTTAATTTCTGAATCTATCAAGTATTTGTTAAAACATAGAGCAACAAAACAATCCTACAGAAGAGAATAATCAAATGCTAATCTTTTGATTTTGAATACAATTAGAATGGAAATTTGGAAAAGGGAAAAATTGCCAGATAAAGAGTTTGCCAGATTTAGCAAATAAAAATATAAGATGTCCATTTAAATTTGAATTTCAGATGGGACACATGATATCTGGGACATACTTATACTAAAAAATTATTCATTGTGTATCTGAAACTTAAATATGACTGAGCATTATGTATTTTATCTGGCAGCTCTACCAGTTGTTTGAGTATTCAGGAAGACTTCATGGTAGAGATAAAGAGAAGGGAGTAAAGAAGATGTTTTACACAAAAGGAATGGTTGAGATTATCTCCAAAACAAGAGTGAACATAGCTTGTGTGAAATAGTCTCCATAAAGATAAAGACTTTGTGTCTCATTCACTGCTGTATCCCCAATCCCTTAAACAATCTGTACACTGTAGTCACTCAATAAATATTTGTTGAATGAGTAAATGAATTTGCACTATAAATAAAACCAGGCAACTTGGGACAAAGATCACCTGTTGTAACTATGTAGATAAAGATAAAATTTCCATGAACTTGGAAAACTTGGCAGAAGAATTTGGACTTCCTACCTTCCCTTATTTATTTTATAATGATTCATTAAGTGACTGTTATATGTCATATGCACAGGATATTTTGGAGAACAAGAACAGACATGGCTTCTACCCTCATGGATTTTATAGTCTGTATTAGAGGTAGACATTCAATTTATAATTCAATTATTCATTTAATATTCAATAAATTTCAATTCAATTATAACTTAGCAACTTATAAAATTGAATTTTTAATCATTCAATTTATAATTAGAAATATGAATACTGTGAGGGAAAATATACAATACTTATGTTTTAAAATCACACACAGTGAGGGAGTATTCTTGAAAGAACCTGATCAAGCTGAATGTGAATGGTGTTGTGGCTTGGGGATCGATCCAATCTTTTCTTTGAAATCTTCATTCTTTCACTAATTTTCCCTCTGAATTTATAGAACACTCTTTGGACTATGACACTTATTCTTATACATTTTAAAAAATCTTTTTATATGGGCAATTTAGTTTACTTACTAGATTGTTAATTTATTTATTTATTTAGAAACAGAGTCTCACTCACATCACCCAGGCTGGAGTACAGTGGCACAATCACCACTCAGTGGCAGTCTCAACTTCCCAGGCTCAGGTGATCCTCCCACCTTAACCTCCTGAGTAGCTTGGACTTCAGGTGCACATCACCACTCCTGTCTTATTTTTCGTATCTTTTGTAGAGATGGGGTTTCACCGTGTTGCCCAGGCTGGTTTCGAACTCCTGGGATTACAGGCGTGAGCCCTGCACCTAGCCTAGATTGTAAGTTCTTTAGTGATCCAGGGGGTATTTCAATTTACTTTTAGCCTCTATTGTTTCATGTATGTAAAATATGCACAGGTGTTAATTATTTGCATGTTGATTCATTGAAATTATAATGGGGCTTTTAATAGCTATATATATGCCATGAGCACATAAAAGACGATTTCTGGATTCTTTGACCCTCTTAAAGAAGTTTATGATGCCTATATGTTGTTATTCTTGGGTCCTTAGACCTTGTGTGGCAATATTAGGTCGGGGATAGATGTCTAATGATTTACAGTCAGGGAGCTTTGATAACCACTGTCACATATTAGCATAAATCAGAACTCAATTACCTTTTTTTTTTTTTTTTGAGATGGAGTCTCGTTCTGTCACCGAGGCTGGAGTGCAGTGGCGTGATCTTGGCCCACTGCCACCTCCACTTCCCAGGTTCAAGTGGTTCTCCTGCCTAAGCCTCCCAAGTAGCTGGGATCACAGGCACCCACCACCATGCCCAGCTAATGTTTGTATTTTTAGTAGAGACAGGGTTTCACTATGTTGTCCAGGCTGGTCTTGAACTTCTGACCTCAGGCAATCCTCCCGCCTCAGCCTCCCAAAGTGCTGGGATTACAGGTGTGAGCCACCGAGTCTAGCCAAGAACCCAATCACTTTTGACTCTGCTTTCTATATATATTGAAAACCTAACTACTTGTTCCCTTCTTCTACTTCCTCTACTTCTTCCCTTCTAGTTCATGATGCCATTATCACTTGCCCAGATTATTACAGTAATCTCATAATTGCTCTCCCTGCCTCTGGTCTTGGCCATTCCCCACAACAGTAATAGGAAATATTGGAAGTTTTTAAGTAAGCATGATAGTCTTGTTGGATCTGTTCTTTGACACATCTAGCTATGTAGTGTTTGGTAGATTGGAATAGAGGCATAGTAAATGTGGGTTTACATGGTATAATAGGTAGTAAAGACAGTCCAACAATCAATTCTCATTTTGTTGGTAGTTAAAGAATATAGGCCTACCACTACTTGTAATTTTAATTTTATTTGATTTATATCAATTTACTTATTAATTTGAATCTTAGTTTATAATATGCTATAATCATATGCTATACTCAAATATAATTGAGTTAATTCTTAGAGACAAGGTCTCGCTATGTTGCAGGTTTCGCCATGTTGTCCAGGGTGATCTTGAACTCCTGGGCTCAAGCAGTCCTCCTGTTTCAGCCTCCCAAGTAGTTGGATCTACAAGCATGGCATGCACCATCATACCCATTTCCGAACTATTTTTTAAGTAAAATTTTTTTTAGATGAAGACAAGCTTGTACGCAAGAGTAGTTAAGACAGTGGGGGCCGGGCACGGGTGGCTCAAGCCTGTTAATCCCAAGCACTTTTGGTGAGGCCGAGACGGAGTGGATCACGACGTCCAGGAGATGGAGGACCATCCTACTAAACACGTGTTGAAAACCCCGTCTCTACTAAAACACTACAAAAACTAGCCGGGCGAGTGGCAGGCGCCTGTAGTCCCAGCTACTCGGGGGCTGACCAGGAGAATGCCCTGAAACCCGGGATGGCGAAACCTTGCAGGAGCTTGAGATCCGGTGCATGCACGTCCAGCCGGGGTGACGGAGCGAGACTCGTGTCTCCAAAAAAAAAAAAAAAAAAAAAGACAGTTGGGTACTGACTCAAGGATGCTTACTAATTAGACAAAGGATAGAAAACAGACCCACACACATACAGTCATACAGTTACAGCAAAGATGCCACTGGGATATAGAGGAGAAAGGATAGTATTGGGGTCAGTGGATATTCATATGGAAAAAATTAACTACTACCTTATACCACACACCAAAATTAATTCTATATGATTGTACATAAATATAAAATAGAACAATAACACCTCTCAAAGAAATCGTAGGAAAATATCATGGTCTTGGGTAGGCAAAACTTTTCTTACAAATAATTTAAAAATGCTAACAATAAAGAAAATATAGTCTGGTCTAAATGCAGTGGTATTTACAACTAATTGATTACAACCAGTTACGGATTTCTTTGTTCCTTCTCCACTTCCACTGCTTTACTTGACTAGCCTTAGGAAAAAACAATTTTTAAGGAAAAATAAATTGGACATGTCAAAACTGAGAACCTTTCACCAGAAGACATTGTGAAAGTGAAAAGGCAAAATATAAAGTGAGCTTGAGAATTACGAGAAGTTCAGCACAGTGGACTAGTGGAAGGAAATATGTTTGTACATAATTTTTTTCCCTATAACCAGTACTAAGAATAGAGAACCCTGTATTTAACTAAAGGCAGAAAATATTTTGAGGCCATATTTTTTCTCATTTTATGCCATTTACTTAGTAAATGTACATACCTTAGACTTATAGATTCATGCATATAATATACAGTCCTCCCTTGGTATCTTCAGGAGATTGGTTTTAGGACCCCTTTCACACATACACAGGATACCAGTACTCAAGTCCCTTGCATAAAATGGCAAAGTATTTGCATATAACCTATGCATATACTCACACGTACTCTAAATAATCTCTAGATTCTTTATAATACCTGATACAATGTAAATGCTATGTAAATAGTTGTTATACCATGGTTTTTTGTATTATTTTGTATTACTGTTATTTTTTATTGTTGGATTTTTTTTCATATTTTCAGTTCACAGTTGGTTGCATGTGGACGCAGATACAGTGGTCCAACTGTATACATATTTTGGGATCTTTTTAGTAGGTAGTAAAACTTGGTTTTCCCCAACTGTTTCTGTTAATTCACAGCCAACTATGAAATATGCCACATTTGTCCTGATTAAATAGTGAAATGTCTTAGTCCTTTCTGCTGATTATACAGATAGAAAAGATTAAAAAGTGGTGGATAAACCTAACCAAAAAAAAAAAAAGTTTTCATAAGCCACTGCTGTCAGCACTTATTTGAGATTTTAAAACATTTTGTAGTTCTTTATTTTTAAATGACCTTACATTTAAAAGGGTTTGTTAATTCAAAAGGTCTCCTACGGTTAAGGGCAGTTCAAATAGTAGACTGAGGGTAGAAGAGGGATTGACTGTAAATAGGCCTAAAGGTATATTTTGGGGGTGATGTAAATGTTCTAAAATTTGATTGTGGTGATGTTTGCACAAACTTTGCACAAAAGCATTGAACTATACACTGAAAACATATTAAATTTTGTAGTGTGTAAATGAATGCCTTAATGAAGTTTTTTTTTTTAAGGATACCATTAAGATAATGAATCGTCCAGCCATAGATTAGGAGAAAACGTTTACAATTCATGTATCTGACAAAGGATTGTATCCAGAAATCAATAATGAGACAAATCAATAGTAAGACAAATAGCATAATTTTAAAAAATTGGACAAAAGACTTGGACACTTCATAGAGGGAAATAATCTAATGGCCAAATAAGCACACTAAAAGAGGCTGAACATCAGTAATCATTAGGAAACACAAATTAACATCACAGTGAGATACTGACCCATCACTCATCCACTTGAATAGTTAAAATAAAAAGGACTACTAATTGTTGACAAGGATGCAGAACAACTGGAACTCTCATTCTTTGCTGGTGAGACCATGCAGTGGGACCACACGTTTGAAAAACTGTATGGTAGTTTTTTATTTTTTTCCCAATAAAAATTAACTGCACATCTACCCTATGATCCAGCAAGTCATTTACCTAAGAAGAACAAAAACATAATATCCACAGAAAGAGCTGTACGAGAAGATTCATAGCAGCAAACAGAGATGTTCATTAACAAGACAGGTTTTCAGCACATTTTTTTTTTTTTTTTTTTTTTTTTTTTTTTTTTTGAGACAGAGTCTCACTCTGTCACCAGGCTGGAGTGTAGTGGCACGATCTCTGCTCACTGCAACCTCCACCTCCCAGGTTCAAGCAGTTCTCCCGCCTCAGCCTCCCAAGTAGCTAAGACTACAGGCACGTGCCACCATGCCCAGCTAATTTTTGTATTTGTAGTAGAGATGGGGTTTCACCATGTTGGCCAGGATGGTCTTGATCTCTTGACCTCATGATCTGCCCACCTCAGCCTCCCAAAGTGCTGGGATTACAGGCATGAGCCACCACGCCTGGCCTGTGTATTCATTTAATAGTATGCTACTAGGCAATAAAAATAAATGAACTGCTACTACCCCCAACTACATGGATAAATCTGAGGAACATTATGTTGAACAAGAAGAGTCAGGTGCAAAACAGTATTTGTGTTCTGCATTATACCATTCAAACAAACAAAAACAATCTATAATAGAAATCAGAAAATAGTTTCCTTTTTGTTGGGGATGTAGGGATTTACCTGTAAGAGAAGTAGAAAACTTTCTGGGATAATAGAAATGTTCTATGTTTTGTTTTGGATAACCATTTAAGATCTGTGCATCATATTTTATGTGATCATACCCCAGTAATAAGAATGGAAAATGCTACAAAAGCCAATTGCAAGTCAACTCAATATCTCTACTAATAAATCTTACCATTTTTAAAAGAATAGTAAATCCTACATCTCTATTTTGAGAAAAAATAAAATATTATAATTTTATTTATTGCTGTTTAACATATGCTTATATATGACATACAAATTGTGAAAAGATCATTTAAACAAATTGGCTAAAGAAACTTCATGAAGAAGGTGAATCTTTTGCCTTATTGCATATGCTTTTATATTGACTGAAACCAAAGTGATTTCCCGTGGTAGCTTCTTACACTCTGTTCTCTTATTCTTTCTTGTGGTAAAATGGAAACTGATGCTCTTCCCATGAAAGGGTAATTATATATTAATGTACTCTTTTTCTCTCCTGTCCTTTTTTTATGAAATATTTCATATATCAAAGAATGTCTAACATATGTATATTACAAAGTATATCCTCTACCTCCCTCCTCATTTGAAGATCCTGCCAATCCTCTGCAGAGCTAATGCTTATTCTGACTTTGGGATTTTCGTTTCCTTTCATATATCCCTTATATATGTAGCCCTAGTAGGTGTATGCATATGTATATCATGAATAGTTGTATATATAATAATTGCAAATATATCCTGTTTATTTAATGGGTTATATTTCTTTAAGTTCCAATAAAATATTTTCTAAATTAGAAAGTTATTACAATTTTAAAAAATGTTCCAGGACAAAATGAATACCAAATTACAAGAATGGTAAAGCTTAGAACATTGTCATTCACTATAAATAATAGCTGCAATTCTATTTTTGGTTTCTTTTTTCACTAGTCCATTTTGATATTAATATTTCTTGTTGTGGCCAGAACTCCTAGCACTTTGGGAAGCCAAGACAGATGGATCGCTTGAGCTCAGGAGTTCAAGACCAGCCTGGGCAACATGGCAAGACCTTGTCTCTATTTAAAAAAAAAAAAAAAAAATCGTTTCAGTGCAGCAGTGTTTTATTTCCCACAGAATATGGTTCTTCATAAAAGAACCCCAAAGTATTTATTTATAAAAATACAATTTGGTATACATGCAAATGTAGCTTATTTTACATATAACCATACTGTAATAAGTCTTTGTGGTAAGCAATTCAGTTAATGTGACTACAGATTTCAGATATAATAATGTGAAATTTCGAGTAGATTTTAACTTTTAAAAAATAATTTATGTTAGGCTAGGCACGGTGACTCATGCCTGTAATCCCATCACTTTGGGAGTCCAAGGCAGGAGGATCACTTGAGCCCAGGAGTTCAAGACCAGCCTGGGCAACATAAGGAGACCCCATCTTTACGAAAAAAGAAAATTAGCCCTGCATGGGCCATGCCTGTAGTCTCAGTTCTCCAGAGGTTGAGGTTGCAGTGAGCCATCATCATGCCACTGTGCTCCCGCCTGGGCAACAGAGCAAGACCTTGTCTCAATAATAATAACTTATGTAAACTGCTGATCTTTCTTTTTCTATATTTAACTGGTTAAACTGATTAATTGTTTGCTGGTTTTTTATGTCATAGGTGTCAGATCCAGCTAGCAGTCCTATAAGTCAGAATTATAGATGGAAGTGGGGGAGAGAGAGAATTGTCAGAAAAACTTACTAAGATTTCTATCCTGGCAAGGTGTGGTGGCTTATACCTGTAATTTCAGCATTTTGGAAGGCCAAGGTGGAAGGATCCCTGGAACCCAGGAGTTTGAGGCTGCAGTGATCTATGATCATCCCATTGCACTCCAGCCTGGGATACAGAGCAAGACCTTGTCTCAAAAAAAAAAAAAGAAAAGAAAAACTAAGTGGCATCATACAGAAAGTTTAAAATTAAATGTATACTGTTATAAATATCTTATTAAAATGCAGGATAATCAGAGACTGATCTAAAAGTAATCAGGGATGATCATGTCTTGAGAGTATCCTGTTTCTCAGTTGCTTTGGGCAGAAGGCACCTAGAAGGTTGAGATAATTTGGTGCAAAAGCAGAGATTTCCCCCCATGTAAACAACCTCAAAACTTGAGTTGTTCCTAACAGTAGACTCAATCCCTTAAAAAAGACTAGGCAGAGCAGAGCAATTTTCCTATTGACTACATCTGAGACTCCATTCATTCTTGTGTCACATAAGACATAGCATATACTTTTTAGGTCTCTAATAATAGCAGTTCTCTAAGAAGCAAACTGGGATGAAAGACACTATTCACTTATTTTCTTAAATGGGGAAGGCATTAAAGGGAGTGAAGGTTTATTAATGCCACTTTTAAAGATATAAATAGTAGATTTTTATTCTAATAAGTGATACATCAGTGAAATTTGTTATTGCAGCTCTGGGACAGCAATTACTTATATATTGACAACTTATACATGTTTTACATGCCCATTTGCTCTCCTGTTCACTATTGAAATGTAGTTACCATAGCAATGAACACATCACATGGTTCCTGTGCTAGTTCTAAAACAGAGAACAGCAATATGCCATATGAGCTCTGCTTATTTTCTACGTAAGGACTGCATATACAACTTGAGGCTATTCCATAACCTTCTCAGTGTAGATAGCTTATCATTGATTTAGAAAGCTTTCAAAGTAAAAAGCAATTGGCAGTAGTATATTTCAGGTCTCTAGCTTCTCTTGTACTGTTCTTTGCCACTGAGCTAAAAGAACAGTTTCACTAGCTTTGACCAGCAGGGACTCTGCTGTTGTATATTTAGCCATAGCTCGTCTATGGAATAGCAGTGCCACTTAGACAATTGGTGGGAGAGGCATATATAGCATTCATGGACACATTTTGTAAGTCTTATTGAGCAATTCTTAACCAATCTTAGCTTTTCTCCTACTGTCTCCCTTAATGTTTCAAGTTTTTAAAAATATAGGAGTCTGTTTCAGAATTTGAGGAAAGGAAGATGCCAGGCACAACTGGAGGCATGCTATTAGTTTCTTTTAGATCCATTATTGTCATGTAAGATTTTAAAATGCATGGGTTATATAGCAGTTTATCTGTAGAAAAGGACTTCAGATTTCTGTGCCTGGTGATATCAGGCCCTATTTATGCCTTACTGTCACATTTACAGTATGTTGTAGGCTGTCAGACCTCCAGAAATAAAGTAGCAACATGCCCCTCTTACTGTGACTCTTACCAGATATTTATTTGAAACATTCCAAGCACTATGGCTTATCAGGGAGTGGTGCTACTATGTAACCCTTTGTAACCATTAATAAGCAAAATAAATTTCAATTTGAGCTTTTGGCTATACTACACCTATTGTCAAGTGGCACCACAAATTCAAAATTTTAAATATTCTTTCTTGAAACTACTAGGAACAACTGTTTTATATATAGTAGAGGAAACCAGTGCTTTATTCTCTTATTACTGTATATTCTTGACTGAAACTTGTAAGAGGTGATTCATAGGTCTTCAAACACAAATTAGTAAATTTAGGAAGCTAAAAAGTCATATATATTTGACTACTGATGGGGGCAATATGTTGATTGTGTAATATTTTATCTACCCTTTCATCTCAGTTATAATTTAAAACCATTTATATACTACATAAACTATGTAATATTGTATACTTCTATCTCTATATAATTTGCAACAAAGTAGATTAAATGGCCAGAAATGTTATTGTAATCTTATGCTTGAATGTTATTCCTTTTTTCTTGGTCATTGTTTAAAATCTAGACATTATAGAAATAGATAATGCAGAAAGAAAATTCTTTCATAATTCCACCACATCTCAATCTTTGTTATTAGTTTTAAAATATGTCCTTCTAGACATATTTTATTGTAAAAAGTATTTAAAATACTCACTTTATTTTATTGTAGCAACAGAGAGAAGGGCATTTATTGTAGGACACCAAGCAAGGAGGATGGGCAGCTGATGCTTAAGACCCAACCTCCCCGCTGGCTTACAAGCATGGGTTTTTAAAGGCAGGGGTACATTTCAGGAAAGTAGAAGTTACAGGCAAAATTATTAATCAACACATGGAGGTTATACATGGGTTGGCTCAAAAAGGAGGAAAATCTTGAAGTGGGGGCTTACAGGTCATCAATGGATTAGGAGATTCTTTGATTTGCAGTTGGTTAAGGAAGAAAGGCTTTGTCTGAAAACTTGGGGCCAGCAGAAAGGAGTGTTAAGGTTTGGCCTTAACATAGTTTAGTTAGGATAAGGAAACCTGTTAATCATTATGGGGTGCTATGTCAGGGTCAAGGTATGAGAGCAAGCCATGATGCACTGGGTCAGAGTGACCAGTTTAGGAAATTGATAGCCCACAGGTGTGACTCTCTCCAGGCCCCTCAGGAAGCAATTTAGAACAAAGAACAGCAGTCAGAGTTCAGTCTTCAGTTTCCCCTTATCAAAGGTCTGTGTGACAACAGTTGACATTTTCTTTTTTCTTCTTTTTTTTTTTCTTTTAATGTATTTATTTAAAAGAAGTGTCTCTCATTCTATTGCCCAGGCTGGAGTGCAGTGGTACATTCATAGCTCACTGCAATCTCAAACTCCTGGCCTCAAGCAATCCTCCTGCCTCAGCCTCCTGAGTAGCTAGGACTGCAGGCACATGCCACTGTGCCCAGCTTATCATTTTCTATCTGGTGGGTGTCCTGGCATGTTGGGGGGAGGACCTGGTGAGAGGTGATTGGATCATGGAGGCAGTTTTCCCCATGCTGTTGTGATAATAAGAGTGAATTCTCACAAGATCTGATAGTTTAAAAGTGTGTGGCAGTTTCCTACTCATGCTGTCTCTCTCCTGCCACTATGTAAGATGTACCTTGCTTCTCCTTCACCTTCCACCATGATTATAAGTTTCCTGAGGTCTCCCCAGTCATGTGGAACTATGAGTCAACTAAAACCCTTTTCTTTTTAAGTTGCCCAGTCTCTGGTAGTTATTTATAGCGTGTGAAAACAGGCTAATACACCTGGTTTCTGAAAAGTAATTTGACTGGCTTCGAAGTGGGGATGGGCCATGAGCCAAAGGATGCAGGCACTTCTAGAAGCTGGAAAGGCAAGAAAAGATTATCCCCTGGAGCTTCAAAAGGAATCAACCCTGCATACACCTTGATTTTACCCTGGTGAGGCCGGGCTGGACTTCTGATGATTTTATTTTCTGTCTGTTGCCTGTCTGTTGATTTTATTTTTGGTGCTTTTTTTGTACATGAAACTTTTTCTATTAGTGTTTAGTCATATTTATTAGTCTTGTCCTTTACCCCTTCTAGCCTTTACCTTATTTGGTAATATCAGATGATGTGTTTCATATGGGTCTAATTTATGCATTCATTCACTTACTTACGGAAGCTAATCATTTGAGTCTTAGTGTACCAAGTATCTTAGATGATGGGTCATTGCTGACTGTACAATCTAAGAAGAATCTTATTTGCAACAATGATGCTTTAGCCTCACAACAGACCAAATTCTCTAGGATGATTAGCAGCTACTCCTGAATATTGCTGTAAAGTCATAGTAGCATGTAATATGTACAGCAATAGTAAACACATGTAACAGTTTGTTCCTTCCTAAAATTTTATTAATTTAGTCTTTTATATGTTCTTATATTTATAAATATTAGTTTTGTTGCTAAAATGTGTACATCTTTCCAAATTATAGTATTGTGAGAAACATAGCAAGTGGCATTTCACCCAAAAGAAAAAATTCCTTTAGCTAAAAGCCAATCACAATTAGCCTCATTCTACATACTGTTCTATAAATTACAAAATCAGTAAATGTTTATTGGGTGCCTGTTTTATTGCTAAGCTGTTGCAAGAGAAAGAGAGAGTGGTGGGATTTTTTTTAAAGGTGTGCGCTATCATCCTATTTTTAAAGAGCTCATGATCTAGTTTGGAATATTTGGCATAAGTACATCCAGAGGTAAATAATAAAACAAATGATAATTGCTCAACAATGTGTAAAGACCCCCTCTCCAAACCAAAACAAAACAGAACAACAAAAGTGTCAGTCTCTTCTGTGAGCAGTATTATCTGCTAAGGACATGTTACTGGTCGAAGAGCTTTGGCTGCAGTCATTCCTAGAATGTAAAATGAAATCATCTAAAAAACTGAGAGTGGCCAGTTTCACTAGTCGAATGGAACAAGTGGCCATCTATGAGTTTGTGAATTTGCCAGAATATATTTATTTTCTTGCTTATTCCACCAGTTACTCCTTCTTGTTAAAGCTTTCACCATTATTAAAGAGAGGTAACTCCTGGAAATTTTAGTCTGCTAGATGTTGTCAAACCTGATAGCACAGTGTGATAGGCTATGATTCTTTGTTCATTTGTTTTGGATAAGGAAGGAAAGAGACAATGAAAAGACTAGGAATCTGAGGTGAGGGAAGATGATGAAGAATATGAATCAAGGGATCAGGCATCAAGATAACCTTTCATTTATTTAAATGTAGACTTTATCGATCTTGATCAGGCATCAAGATAACCTGCATTTATTTAAATGTAGACTTTATCTGTCTAATGTATATGTTCCTAATCCCCGAATCTATTCATTTCATTGAAACTGATAAGTACTTTCAATACGAACGGTTACAATATTTTAAGATGTTCACTGTTTATAACATCATTATATGAGTTCATGTTAAACCAGAGAAGCAGAACCAGTAGAAAATATAGATTTAGAGATTTGTTACAAGGAACTGGCTGATGAAAGTATGGAGGCTGGCTAAGCAAGTCCAAAGCCCAGTCAAGAGGAAAGCAGGCTAGAAACCCATGGACATAAGCTGTTTAGAGTCCCTCAGCTCAGGAAAAGCCTAAGCTGCCTTTCAAAGGGCTCACCTAACTTTGCCTTATAATTTTCTATAATGGATTCCTAGAGTTTACCCACTGATAAGATGGTCTAGAGTTACATTTAAGTGAAATTTGGTTGTGAGATTGTATTCTTAACTGTTTACATCTGGTGCTCTTGAGCACATATACAACCTTCTCGCCTTCTCTAGGTCCCTAAAAAGCATTTCTTAATTCAAAAAATATTTAAATGCCTGCTATGTACCAAGCACTTCTCTTGATAGAGTGGTGACCAAGACAATCTAGTAGAAAAGTGAGACAGGGAAACACCAACATTACTGTGGAAAACATAGTTACAGGGGAAGGAGAAGGACATGAGTCATGTTTTTTTCTTCATGACCCACTGCCTGACACATAGTAGATGCTTAATCAATGCCTTTTAATAAATAAGACCACATGGCATTTTTAAAGGAGTAAGGACCTCTTTAAAAATATGTATATATGGGGAAGGAAAGAGACGATGAGAAGACTAGAGTCTGAGTCTTGCTACAGAACTAGGGTAACTGGAGCTGGTTAGAAAAGCAAAGAATTTTCTGATTTGGGGATGGATTCAAGAGTATATTGGGATGGGTGCAGACACACTTTCACTGATTAGCAGTTTGCATATTTCCTTTAAGGATAATCTTACTTTCCTTGTCCTAACTTTTAACCTTTGCTTCAGATTAGTTCAGCAGTTTGTACTAAGTGGAATTGCCAATGACCAAGTGAATATGATATACATATAGAAGAACAGGGAAAATCAAGTCTTTACTATGTTGCTGAATCACTAATTCAGGCTTCCAGCTAAATGCCAGAATATAAATTAGATCCCTTATCAAATCTGGCACAAAAATATTTAGGATTTTTTAATATAGTACATGTGCTTTCAATAAATGCCTACTTTGTCAAAAAATAAAACCAGTGTTTTTTGTGTCAAGTACCAGCTGTTGTACTCTGTAACTTTTAAACTGTCCTTGTGAACAAGGACAAGGGTCAAATTAAATTTGGTTTTTCTATTTAGTTTTACATTCAACAAGTACCATTTTTTCTTTGTGTTGTGTTGTCTTGTGGGTATTTGTTTTATTTTGGTTTGGTTTTGGTTTGGTTTTCACTTAGAACAAAATTCAAAATCTACTAAATATTCCCTAGCCACTCTGGCCTGCTTTCAGTTTGGGATTTTTTTGTTTTTAATTTTTTTTAAAGATGGCATCCCACTGTGTTGTCCAGGCTGGAGTGCAGTGGCTATTCTCAGGCATGATCATAGAACAACTACAGCCTTGAATTCCTGGGCTAAAGAGATCCTCCTGCCTCAGCCTCCCAAGTCGCTGGGACTACAGACTTGCACCTCCACACCTGACTTCTTCCTGTTTTTAAGACAATTGAGCTTTTTCATCTGTCCCCTCAAACTCTTTGTACATGCTCAATCCTCTGCCTTCACCTATTTTTACACCACATTCAGTGTTATTCACCCAGCTTACTCTTACTAATTTATTAAGTTGCAAATATTTCCTCAGAGATTCTTTCTTCATCTATGCCTCCATATCTCAGTTAGATCTCCCTTAAAAATCTCTTCTGTATTACTAGTTCCTAGCATATAGTGGATGTGTGGCAAGTGAAAGGATGGATTGACACAGTGAGCACATACTATATTCTAGACTTTATAAAATGTCCTCAAGGAACTTTCTTAAATCTGAGTTCCAATGAGGCGGAGCAAGATGGCCAAATAGGAACAGCTCCAGTCTCCAACTCCCAGCGCGAGCAACACAGAAGACCGGTGATTTCTGCATTTTCAACTGAGGTACTGGGGTCATCTCACTAGGGAGTGCCAGACAGTCGGTGCTGGTCAGCTGCTGCAGCCGACCAGCAAGAGCTGAAGCAGGGCGAGGCATCGCCTCACCTGGGAAGCTCAAGGGGGAAGGGACACCCTTTTCCTCGGCAGAGGAATTGAGACACACAACACCCGGAAACTCGGGTAATTCCCACCCCAATACTCCGCT
>NW_016805265.1:2384224-2398885 GCF_001698545.2 Rhinopithecus bieti | reverse complement strand
AGCACACCAACATGGCACAAGTATACATATGTAAGAAACCTGCACGTTATGCACATGTACCCTAGAACTTAAAGTATAATAATAAAAAAATAAAAAAATAAAAATCTGAGTTCCAAAGGACCATGTTATTTTGTTAATAATATTCTTAATTTTACTTTAGGGAAAAAAATCAGCATTTTTTAATGAAATAGAATTAAAAATATAGGCATGTACATTATATACATGCATGTATACATATATCTGAATATGGCAATTTGCAAAGTAACATGAATACCCTGATTGCTGTCATAAACCTTGAAAGCCACTGTGTTAGTGAATACTGTTGTATAATAATCTCCAAATAAGCACGTCTATTAAACAACCTGTTTTACTTACCAATTTCCCCAAACATCTCCGTGCTGACTGCATCTTTGGCTTCTAAGAGTTCTTTGCTGAGAGTCAAGAGCCAGAATCTCAGAAATCCCCCAGAAAGACTATTTAAGTTAAATGCACCCATCAAACTTTGGAGGAAGGCTGCTTAAAAAAAGAAAAGCACTATATTACATTCTACTTTTAATTTTCAAAACCTGAAAACCTCAAACCCAGGAAAACTAATGGTATTTCCATCTATTCTCTTTGATAGCCCATAATTCCTATGATTTTCTTAGCATCCTTTTACTCTGTTTTTCTTCCTAGAATTCTCTTTCAAGGTCCAACACAGAAATCCTTTTTCTCAACAAATCTTTCCTGACTAACCCTATTTCCTTTTTTTAAATTCTTTGAATTTTCTAAAGTTTTTAGTATTTTTTGACGTTTGTATACAATACTATATTACAGTCATGTATAACTTTATTTTGTATTAGAAGTAGGTTTTTTGTGTGTTTGCATTCTTCCTCATTTTACATGTGCAAAAGTCACTTTAATCTTATTTTCTTAAATGAAATAATCCAATTTTAAACCCCTTTCCTGGGGAATTAAATGTAAGTCATTTTGGGGTGCTTTCCTTCACCTCCCCAGAATCTCACACAAAGTAAAACATTCAGAGAATTAATTGTCCCTGCCCCACCCCACCCTAATCTTCTGTCCATGTTGGCTGTCCTGAGTTGTCCACTGTTAAACCACATAATCCCTTGAAGTTCAGTGGCTCTGTTGCTTCTTGATGCAACATGAGCATCTTGGCCAAGGCTTCAATAGCTTTCTGTGTTGGATATTTTCTCCTGGCATCTCCAGATAGACTTTTTAGTCTTTTCTTTCCCTATTCTGTGCCCAAGGACCCCAAGAAAATTGCTAAGTATTAGTAACATGGAGAAAAAAAGGATGTAGAGTTTGTGGGACTCTAAATTATATAAAGGATAGTTTTAAAGCTCTGGGAAAGTTGGGTGAAAGTTAAAAATGTGTTCAGAAAGGAGGAGTTGGAGCCTAGTCAAGTCACAAATCTTCAAATTCAGCCGAACTCTGGTAGCACTCCTGAAACATTACTACTATATCTTTAACATGTCCTTTTTTAGTTCATGAAACAATTTTGGCATAACTGTTCTCTTAACAAGTTAATGAGAAAGTTAAAGCTTTTAACAACTCAAGATTGCTGCCTATGATACTTATGATTTTTAAACAAGTTGTCATATCAATAAAATAAATAAATAAACCTAGCTGGGCACGGTGGCTCACGCCTGTAATTCCAGCACTTTGGGAGGCTGAAGCAGGCAGATCACCTGAGGTCAGGAGTTCGAGACCAGCCAGACCAACATGGAGAAACTCTGTCTCTACTGAAACTACAAAATGAGCTGGGCATGGTGGCACATGCCTGTAATCCCAGCTACTGGGGAGGCTGAGGCAGGAGAATCGCTTGAACCTGGGAAGCGGAGGTTGCAGTGAGCCAAGATCTTGCCATTGCACTCCAGCCTAGGCAACAAGAGCAAAACTCCATCTCAAAAAAAAAAAAAAAAAAAAAAATACAGCAACCTTCCTTTTAGGAAGTAGAGCAATGTAAGTATTATAACCCCACTTGCAATTATTTTTCCAGATTAATGGAATATGGGTTTAAATTAAGTATGAAATAAATTAAGACAATTAATAAAATACAAATTGTTGTTATAATGAAGACCAAATGTTATTTTGAGACACATGTTGCTCTTTCATATGTTCTTAAAATTCCTTAGGAACTTGGTACCAAGTGCTGCTGAAATAATTTCTAGACTCTTAAGTGACATGATGCCTTATCTTTTATTGCGGTATTAATTCTAAATCCCATCCCATAGACGATGCATGATACAAAAAGATAAATTTATAAGCATTTGCCTACCTATTTAACCACAGGAATCTTATTCATAGTACTTCACTTTAACTTGTTTCTATGTTCTTTCTCTACTTCAATCGGCTCTTCATGTTTTTATTTTCTCTTTCCTCTCTTTTTTTTTTTTTTTTTTTTTTGGAAACAGAGTCTCATTCTGTCACCCAGGCTAGAGTGCGGTGGCACCATCACAGCTTACTGCAGCCTCCAACTCCTAGGGTCAAGTGATCCTCCCACCTCAGCCTCCTGAGTAGCTGGGACCACAGACATGCCACCATGCCTGGCTACATTTTTGATGTCTTGTAGAGACAGGGTCTCGCTATGTGAGAGGCTGGTCTTGCACTCCTGGGCTCAAGCAGTCCTTCCTCCTCAGTCTTCTAAAGTGCTGAAATTACAGGTGTGAGCCACCGTACCTGGGCCTGTTTTCTCTTTCTTTTCATTCTAATAATAATCACTTATCTACTGATGGTTTTTGTTTCTATTTCTGAATACATTTAAATGCCAGTTATAAAATCAGAAATTCTTATTTGTGCTTTTACAGTTTGTTGTTCTTGATGAGAGTTTAAGTATCTATGAATGAGGAGAAAGGTTACGTGAGTTTTGGCTTCTAGAAAGAAGTAATCTTTTCCTGTTACCTTTTAAAAGATGCTCTACTTTTATAGAAAGATAGCAGTAGAAAATAGCAGGTATTTAAGTCTGCTCACTGACTTGGGCCAATTATTTTGTAATGGAATCTCTGCTTCTGTAAATCTCTGTTTTGCTTAAGGAGACTTCCTAAAAAATCATTTTTATGGTCATTGAATTTTAGAGTTAGAAAACACTTTAGAAAATGTTATTAGCCTCTCATTTTTGAAAAATAATTTCTATCTTGCCCAGAGTCACATTAGGGGTGAAGTAAGAGGCAAAGGAAGAACTGGATTTCAGGTTTCTAGATTCCAAATTCAGGATTCTTTCTTTTTATCTCATTATTTTATGAAACATGGAGAGCAAGCTGATTGTTCATCTAAAGTTCATTACATTGTATCTTGGAATTTGTCATTTCTGTACTTCACTATTTAAATTAAAATATTTTATGTTTATTACCTGTTTTTTGATCTGCCATCTAAGAATTTTCACTTATTGTCTTCCCTTTAACATTGAGTCTGCATACTGCTGCTAAATAATCTTTCTACAGTATAGTCCTAATTATGTCACTCAACAACCATAATATGTCTCACCCCTTCTATCAGCCACATAGTTAAATAAATTAAATCCAATCATTTAACCCATTACAGACTAAATCTACCTTTCAAATCTTAGTACTTTCCACTCCTCTGCTCATCTTTTATGGGCCAGCCAAATGGACTGCTTACTTGCTATTCTCAGTACACACGTCTCATTTTTCATACCACTCTATCCTTCTTTACATAACAATTTTGCCTAAAATTGTGCCCATCTTTTGAGACTTAGATCAAATTTCCCATTTCCCATTTCTTTTGTTCTCTCTCTTTTTTTTTTTTTTTTTTTTTTTGAGATGGAGTCTCGCTTTGTCACCCAGGCTGGAGTGCAGTGGCATGATCTCAGCTCTCTGCAACCTCCGCCTCCCAGGTTCACGCCATTCTCCTGCCTCAGCCTCCCAAGTAGCTAGGACTACAGGCACTCACCACCACACTCGGCTAATTTTTCTGTATTTTTAGTATAGACAGAGTTTCACCATGTTAGCCAGGATGTTCTTGATCTCCTGACCTCATGATCTGCCTGCCTCAGCCTCCCAAAGTGCTGGGAGTACAGGCGTGAACCACTGCGCCCGGCCCTATTCTCTCTCTTTTTAATTCCAATTACAGTGTACTACCAGCTTGCCCAAATTATAACCCATGGGCCACATGCAGCCCTGGATGGCTTTGAATGCAGCCTAACACAAATTCATAAACTTTGTTAAAACATTATGAGGTGGGTGTTGGTGGGTGTGTGTGTATGTGTTTAGCTCATCAGCTGTTGTTAGTGTTTGTACATTTTGTATGTGGCCCAAGACAATTCTTTTTCTTTTGTTGTGACCCAGGGAAGCCAAAAGATTGGACATCCTTGATGTACTATATTCTGACTTTAAATTTTGCTTTCCCCTTAATTTTTTTACCTTATTTTTGTTTAATCAAATGAGCCTAAAAGACTGCAACATAGGCCGGACACGGTGGCTCACGCCTGTAATCCAGCACTTTGGAAGGCCGAGGGAGGCAGATCACCTGAGGTTGGGAGTTCACGACCACCCTGACCAATATGGAGAAACGCCGTCTCTACTAAAAATACAAAATTAGCTGGGCATGGTGGTGCATGCCTGTAATTCCAGCTACTTAGGAGGCTGAGGCAGGAGAATCACTTGAACCTGGGATGCAGAGGTTGTGGTGAGCCATGATTGGGCCATTGCACTCCAGCCTGGGCAGCGAGAGCGAAACTCTGTCTCAAGAAAAAAAAGAGTGTAACATAACTGAAGAAATAGTGTCTGATATGATCATTGGTTATTAAGATTCTTGAAGCAGGTGAAAGATAATTATTGCTACCCTGTTTTCTTCCTGCAGCAAATAATCAAAAATCTGTCCAGGTCGTCACAACCAAGAGAAATCCTGTACTCCCATGCCTATCCAGCACTGAGTAGTATCTCAATAATATTGTTACAGTGGTCTCATGGAGACTGGAGATATCCATTAACTATTAAACACCTACCTTGGGTCTAGCACAGTTACCAAATCTCACCATTTAGGCATTACCTACAGAATATACAGTGTATACATTTTGCTTTGACATACTAATGACAGTACATATTTTCTTAGATAATTACACAGAAAGCTATGCCATATTTTTTAGCATTTGGAGATTCCCAGTGCTTCTGAAAACCTTGGCTAGAACAGACCTTGAGACTGTTGGCATTCTCTCACATGCATGGTTTATTGTTTTCTTCCCAAGGTAAGAAATGTAGATTATATAGGTTACTGTCACCTATTGATTAGCAAAAGATAATGTGAAGGTAGCAGAGGAGAAAGAGAAGTTTCTGACAAATCAAAATCTCTATAATGACAAAACCACTTTTAAGTGTTGGTTGTCCAGGTGAAGGTTAACCATGTTGGAGTAATAGTGAGTTTTTCCATTAGAAGTGATGATGGGGGACATGGAGCCCTTTCCTCCAACAACCCACTCCTAAATCCAGACTCCTTTCCTTCAGTCCTGTTACTGCTAACCCAATACTGCCTAATTACCAGAATTTACTGGGATAGTGAGCACATCTCAGTCCCCCACATTGTGTCTAAACCATCATTAATCTGCTCTAGCTAATCAAGAATCGATTTTCCTTGTTTGTAAGATTAAGTTCATGTTCATTAGAAATGTAACTCAGATCATTCCTTTCACAAGATGTTTAGGATTATTACCGTAAAAACTGCTAGCTTCTGTTTCCAAGGGGCTCACTATGTGAATGAGGTCTTGTCCTTTGAACACCTAACCAGTAAGATCAATGTATTGTGTGTAATCTCTTCTTCTGAAGTAAGAAAATTTAGCAGTGCCATCTTGAGCTACACCTGTGGTGGTGTCTATAATGATGTGTATACTGGCATTTAAAAATGACATAGATTACGCTGGATACATACTAGCATTTATTTACTAGACGGAAAAAAAAGGAGTCATTTTAAAGCTGTGAAAGTGTATTGTAGCAGGTTATTGCTGATCATAAGCTTATTTAGATTTATATTTCTATCCCACATGCTGTAGATTTTCTAATTATATTGCATGTCAGCACAGTAGAACAGTAGCTTGTCATAAAATTGCTCTCTGTTGATAATTTACCAAGTGCTCAAACTGAGTCAGGACTTAATTATTTACCCATTATTTCATTATTTTGTCTGTACGTAGGGTGTTTTATAATTTTGTTTAGTTATTTTGGTTTGGTTTTGTTTTGCTATTTTGCTACTTTCTTTTTTTTTTTTTTTCTTTTGAGACAGATTCTCGCTCTTTCACCAGGCTGGAGAACAGTGGTGCAATCTCAGCTCACTGCAACCTCCACCTCCCGCATTCAAGCGATTCTCCTGCCTCGGCCTCCCGAGTAGCTGGGACTACAGGCGTGCACTGCCATGCCCTGCTAATTTTTGTATTTTTAGTAGAGACGGGGTTTCACCATGTTGGCCAGGATGGTCTCGCTCTCTTGACCTTGTGATCCGCCTGCCTCGGCCTCCCAAAGTGCTGGGATTACAGGAATGAGCCACTGCGCCTGGCCATTCTTGCTACTTTCATAGCAAAACATTTGGCTTTGGCTTTGTTATTCTGCTTTATTGTACTCTTTGATATCCAGTATTTATCAGTAATGTCTGGACTGCATACATCTTTGAAAATACAACTGTAATTAAAGATTTAAATAAAATATTCTTTCGGGAAAATCTCTTTCCCTGATTTTGTTTGATATTGGAAAAGAAACAATACCATAATCCTTGAGATAACTTCCCACAGCAGGACAACTGCAGGTATGGCACAAAATATGGATTGCATAAATACTCTTATAGAACACATCAGACCAGCACTTTCCAAAGTTTTTAGCCAAATCTTTGCTACCATCCCTGAAAATCTTAAAGCATATGAGTAGAAAAATTTTTCACCTTTGTAAGCAAAGATTCTACTACTAGAATAATCAAATGAACTCATTCTAATGCACATGTACTTAATTCATACTATATGTGAGGCAGTTTTAGGATGAGATAGAAAACTTTGTTTTCAAGAAGCTGATAAACTAGGTGAGGGTGGGAAACAGACTAAATAAATTATAATGCAACATAAGAAATAGCATAGTAGAAGAATATTCAGACCAGTAAAGTCAGTCAACTCTGATCCCCAAAATTAAGTATGAACCACGAAAAATCAAGTCAGTGTCAATCTAATGCAGATTTATTTGAGGGCTTCTCTTTTCTTCTTTGCTTAATGTAGTTGAGTGCTTTATCCTTACTATTTGGTAAATCAGCAGGGATTTATTATCTATTCTGTGCAGAGTAGTATGTTAGATGCTGTGAGGATACTAAATGAGCTTCTGCACCAAGAATGTATAATCTAGTAGAGGAGATAAGCTATCTACACAAATAACTATGTCTGCAGTCCGCACATAATTGTTATAAAAGAAGCCTTTACAACTTGAGTCAAATTCTTGTACAATGCAGAAAGCCACTCCTGCAGGTAGAGAAAGGAGAAAACATGAACAATTCAGGAAGGCTTCCGTTATGCAAAAGATGGCTGAACTAACCCTGGAGGGATGGCTAGGATTTTGACAAGAGTGGTTGAAGATATTCTAATTCATTTAGTGCCTACATGTGCTAGGCAGCATGAAGGCAAAAAAGCCTGGGGCACGTTCAGAGAACAGCAAGTATTCTAGTTTGAGTGGCACCTGGTACATGTATAAGGGAATAGTAAAAGATCTGGCTAGAAAGGAAAAGAAGAGGCAGGTTATGAAGGACCTCTGAAAGTCAGACTGTGGAACTGGAACTTTTATCAGGAAGCAGTAGTTAGTTTTTTCAAGCAAAGGCTAATCAGAATTGATATTTGGGAAGATGAATCTAACAGTTGTGTGCAAGCATGCCTTCAAATTGAGTGAGACTGGTACTGGAGACTGGTTAAGAGACTACAACGATAATCTGTGTAAGAATTAATACAGGCCTGACCTAGTTTTGAGTGAGTAGCATTGGAAACAAGAGTTTTAGATATTATAGGGCTTATGCATATAGAATGGACTTGACAGAACTTGAAGACAGATAAAGTGTCAAAAGGATGCAGGAAGTGAGGCAGGATATCTTATGATGTTAAAGGAAAGAAATAATAGAAATTACCCCCCATCCCAGAGAAAAAAAAGTAAAGAGAAAAGATTGGAAAGTTAAAACTGAATTTTAGAAAAGACTGCATTTAGGGAGTGTAGCAAATAAGATAAGCAACAGAAAAGTGAGATAATGGGAATAAAGATATTCAACAGAAAAGAAGGGAAGAGAGTTCCTAGGAAAGGGTAAGGAAATTCAAGCCCTAAAATATCGATAAAGTCTCATTTTTCATGTATTAAATTATCCAGTGGAGTTGGAAGATCCAAAAAAGAGAATTTAAATGTGCAACAGTGCATGGGGAAAATTGACCAAAGACTTGAAAGAAAGAAAATATTTAGCCACAAAATGAAAAGTAATTGGAGATGCTAAGAAATTTGGATGGGAGTTGAAATTAAATCTCTGAAAGAATAAAAGGGAATGAATACTCAATTTATATCTTAAATAAATATTTCTAAATGTTACACTATGCAGAAATCCTTCTTCCCTGGAAAAAACGAGATCAAGTCCTATTCAAAAAGATCAAGAAGAAAGACTGAGATTGGTGAGCCATGAGAAAACAGTTTCTGAGATAAGTGTAGGTGGAATTTATAGTGTTATTTATCATAAGTCAAATGGCTGTTAACAAAAAGTTAATTTTACATCTCATCTGTCAGCCCAGTTGCTGTATAATGTTCAGTACAGTAGAAGTGCCACTACTTTGTAACTACCTATATGGTGTATTACCTTCAATTCCCATTGTGTTGTTGATACCCAAGCAGAACTCATTATTTGTCTTGGAGACTACAGAATACCAAAAGCAAGCACTAAGGTTGGATAATATGTTATCTCACATTCTGAAAGGAGGGTCTATTTGGTAGATACATTTCTTGATTCTGTTTTGGGATAATTGACTCCTAGGATAATTGGCTCCTATTTCATTATTAAATGCAGTATGAACTTTGCAGAAGTATTCAGTATCTCCTAAAACCTATTTCTTTTCCATATAGCAGTGGTATCTACTTTCAATTTAGTATCTATTCACCATCTACTACATGCTCTACTGACCCTAACCCTAACCCTAACCCTAACCCTAACCCTAACCCTAACCCTAACCCTTCAGTAGAGCATGTAGTAGATTTGTATTATTTCTGTGTGTGTGTGTGTGTGTGTGTGTGTGTGTGTGTGTGTGTGTGTATGAATAGTCTAACCTGTACATTTGACCAATTTCTTTTTCATGCATGTTAGATTTTTCTCTCTGACTTCTTTGTAGTTGTGGGGTAGTTTTGTTTTTTACTTAAGAGACCTGTATTGATTATTTCTATGGTTGTCCTTGCTAACGCCCACTGGCCATTGTGAAAAATCTTGTCTATGCTATATTTGTTTCTAAGACAGCCACATTACAATACACTCTGTACATAATTACTATGAATCAGCTGGCAAAAAATAAGAAAATAATATTGGTTATTGGTAATATCTGTTGATTTTATATGTTAGCTTTTTTAAAGTTTTTTTTTTCTCTTATTTTCTTTCTACTATTGTTACCTCCGAAGAGGCTTTTGGTAGTATTTAGATGGGTTGTGCTATCGATAGGTAAAATTCTGACCTGGGGAAATTACCTTTATTTTCACTAGATGTAGGAAAGTAGATGCTGCTCTGTTTTACTATATTTTGTTACATTTTAAAAAATTACAATGTAGTCCTGTAAGTTTCTTTTTTTATTTTATCCAGTACTATTTTAGACTGTGAATATTACTGGGATTTCTAGTTCTATTCCCTCTTCTCCCTCTGAAAATCAAAAGAGCCAAAGAGTAGTAGACCTTTTTTGATATGGTCTAGTCAAAATAGCTAAAAATTAGGGCTCTCTCTTTAAAGTTCATATTCATCTAGCACATCTCACACTTTACTCTTACCACTTTATTCACAGTAGTTTAAAAAAATAAAACTGTTCTGTGTATATTTGTTCATTTTGTGTTTTATGTATCATTTTCATTTTGTTTTACTTTTTTTTCGAGAGTGAATTTTGTAAAACTTCCAGAGTAGAGTAAGTTAGGGCCATTAGAGTAGCCCTGGAGGATGAGACTTACAGTGGCAATGATTATCACACCTTGACAACTTGGGAAGGACCATGGGATGTGGAAAATATAAAGGACATTGGTTCACATTTGAACAAAGTAGAAGGAATTATTAGAAAAGCACTTAAGAAGGGTGCTGATCTCTCCCCAACTGAGGTCTTCTTTCTTCTTTTCATCTAATTCTAAGCACTGATCGGTGAATTATTTCTCATTATTCTACATAAACAGGTATCTAAACTTATAAAAATTGGTTATCTTGTCTTTTAGTGCCTTTTTATTAATATAAGTTATTCGGTTTTTAAATTGTTTTGCCAATGAATGAAGGAAGTCCTATCAAAAGATACACATTTTACTTATCTTAAGGCTAACAGCCACCACGTCCAGCCTAGCAAACATTTTTTTTAATGAAAGTCCAAGTAGTATGGTCTCTGTTAAGCTACTCTACTTCAACTCTGTCTGTGGTAGCATAAAAACACCTTAGATAATATGGAAACAAATAGCATTTGCAGTGTTCCAGTAAGACTTTATTTATAAAAACAGGTGGCAGGATGAATTTGTCCTATAGGCTGTAGGTTGCTGATCCTAGCATAATGTATTGATTATACATTATGGTAGAGCCCTCTGTTGGTTGGAAAGAGAGGACGAGGGAAAAAAAAGTAAAGATGTATTAACTATGCAGAACTTTCTAGTTGGTAAGACAAAAAGCAAGAAAATTACAGTAATATAGAATATGTAAAATAAAGGAGGATTCAGAACTGAGTAGGTAATTCTTCAGAGGGTATCAAATGTAGATTATAGTAAAGTAGAATGCTTATGGTTTAGTACATCAAGAACTATATCCTTCATAAAATAAAATGTAGCTGGACATAGTGGCTACATCTTAGCCACCATAGTTTTACATGTACATGTTTGGTACAGGCTCATGGTAGCATGTAAATCCAATATTTTGGGAGGCTGAGGCAAGTGGATCACCTGAGATCAGGAGTTAAAGACCTGGCCAACATGGCGAAACCCCATCTCTACTGAAAATACAAAAATTAGCCGGGTGTGGTGGCACGTGTCTGTAGTCCCAGCTTCTAGGGAGACTGGGGCATGATAATCACTTGAACCGGGGAGGCAGAGGTTGCAGTGAGCTGAGAGCATGTCACTGTACTCCAGCCTGGGCAACAGAGTGAGACCCTGTCTAAAAAAAAAAAATATGTAAAGAACAAGGTAAGACACATTTAATATATCTGATCAACTGGTCTTGTCTTTGGCCTGATACATTTTGTTAAACTAATAAATGATTACAGACTCATTGAATATGCCAGGATCTTTTAGCATCTATACTTTAAAATGGATCCACACTGAACTTCTGCAGGACGTAATGGAGTAAGAGTGGCCAGATTTATTCTCCCTCCTCAAACAATGCAAAAACCAGACGAAGTATATAACACAAGAGTTTTTAGACATTAGACAATACTGGGCAGTGATCCCTGAGAGAAAATGAATGAGGAGGCATCCCTACAATTTCCATAGCATTCTGCCTAGATAGCTTCCAGTCTGCAGTCTGCAGGAAGGAGATCCAAAGCAGAACCCAGTGGCCCAACTGAGTGGAGACAAAGTCAAGGTGGCTAGAATGTGCATAAGACAGTGCCAGAGAAGACAGAGCTTCACAGAGATAGAGCACACACACTGGATATCTGCAGAGGGCTCCCCCTTGATGTTTAAGCCGAGTACTGACCCGCATAAGTATGCTAGGAAACTACTCAGGTTCAGGGATAAAACCACTGGAAAGGAATAAGCAGAATATTTCCTGAACTCAGATAAGATTAATAATAGTTTACAGCCCCAATAATCACAGTGGAAAAACCTCTAATAAATTGGACATCTTTTTTAGTACTCAAAAGAATATTACATCAGTTGGGGACAAGATTAGCTCTAGATTAAGAGCTGCTCTCATCTCACCTAGCAAAGCTTATAAATAAGCTTGTAAAGAATCAAGTTGTTTTTGAGTAACCAACTGAATTTCAGAATAAACCTCAAAAATATATAATGAGAAACAAATTATTTGAGATGGTTTGGCTGTGTCCCCATCCACATCTCACCTTGAATTCCCACATGTTGTGGGAGGGACCCAGTGGGAGGTAATTGAATCATGGGGGCAAGTCTTTCCCGTGCTGTTCTCATGATAGTGTATAAGTCTCATGAAATCTGATGGTTTTGAAAAGAGGAGTTCCCGGCCAGGCACGGTGGCTCACACCTGTAATCCCAGCACTTTGGGAGTCCGAGGCAGGTGGATCACTTGAGGTCAGGAATTCAAAACCAGCCTGACCAACATGGTGAAACCCCATCTCTATTAAAAATACAAAATTAGCCAGGCATGGTGGTGCACGCCTGTAATCCCAACTACTTGAGAGGCTGAGACAGGAGAATTGCTTGAACACAGAAGGCAGAGGTTGCAGTGGGCTGAGATCGTGCCATTGTACTTCAGCCTGGGCAATGAGAGCAAAACTCCATGTAAAAAAAAAAAAGTAGCAGTTCCCCTGCACAAGCTCTCTCTCTTTGCCTGCTGCCATCCACGAAAGATGTGTCGTGCTCCTCTTTGCCTTCCACCATCACTGTGAGGCTTCCCCAGCCACGTGGAACTGTAAGTCCAAATAAACCTTTCTTTTGTAAATTGCCCAGTGTTGGGTATGTCTTTATCAGCAGCATGAAAATGGACTAATACAATATTCAACATCCAAAACATAAAATTCATAATGTCTGTCATCCAATCAAAAATTACCTTTCATTCCCTGAGAAAGGCATTGTTAAAAAATAAATAAGTAAGCCAGGCACAATGACAAATGCTTGTAGTTTCTAGCTACTTAAGAGGCGGAAGCAAGAGGATAGCTTGAGCCCAGGATTTTGAGGCCAGCCTGTGCAACATAGCAAGACCCTGTCTCAGTCAATCAATAATAAATACACACACACACACACACATATGTATATATAACCATTCATGCAAAGAAGCAGGAAAATACAACCCATAATGAGAAATATTAATAGAAATGGATTCAGAGATGATACAGATGTTAGGATTTGTTGACAAAAATATTAAAACAGCATTTCTAAATATATTCTGTATTTCAAGAAGGTAAATAAAAACATGATCCTATTAAAGAGTGATGTGGGAAATGTAAAAAAGACCTAATTTCTAGAAATAAAAAATACCATGTTTGAGGTGAAAAGTACACTGGATAAGATGTGGCACTGCAGAAGAAAAGATTAAGGGTCTTGAAGACAGCAATAGAAACTATTCAAAATGAAACACCTAGAGGGAAAAAAAGACTAGAAAAACAAGCAGTGTAGCCGTGAGCTGTGGGACAACTTTAGGTGATCAAATATATAGAGACTAGGGATGGTGACAGAAAAAATATTTGAAGACATAAGGGCTGAAATTTTTCGAAATTTGATAATAACTGTAAACCCACAGATCCAAAAAGCTTAACAAACCAAAAGCAGAAGAAGCACCGAAAAGCTACACCAAGGCACATAATCAAATTGCTTAAGATCAGTAATAAAGAAAAAAACCTTAAAGTAGCTAGGTTTCTAAAACAACAACAACAACAACAACAAAACAAAACAACAAAACATTACATACAGAGAAGCAAAGATAAGAATAGCAGCAGTCTCCTCAACAGAAACAATGCAAGCTAGATCTTGGAACACAGAAGGAAAGAGATTATTAACCCAGAATTCTAGACCCAGTGAAAATACCTTTCAAAAACAAAAGCAGAATACTTTTTCATACGTGCAAAACCTGAAAGAGTTCATCAGCAGGAGACCATTCAGAAAGCCTCAGATCTAAATGCTGCCAATAACAATTACCTGCTGTGTGGTCTTGGACATACTTGTATCTCTCTGAACCTTCAAATTTTCATCTGTAAGATAAAAGTGATGCTAATTTTTAGGGGTTTTGTGAGAATCAAATAATAGAAAAGAAAAGAATTGACATTTGTTGAATGTCTTATTTATACGAACTACATATTATCTCATTAAAAATGGAAATAACCTGTCTGGGCAACATGGCCAAACCCTGTCTCTACAAAAAAAATACAAAAATTAGCTGAGCATGGTGGTGCATACCTGTAGTGCCAACTATTTGGGAGGCTGAGGTGTGAGGAGCACCTGAGTCTGGAAGGTTGAAGCTGGAATAAGCCATGATCCTGCCACTGTATTCCAGCCTGGGCAACAGAGTGAGACCCAATCTCAAAAAATAAAAATAAAAATGGAAATAAAATTCCCAATAATAGGGCTACTATCCTAACATTTTTTCTTATCCTAGCCTCTTTCTTCTTGTTCTTTAATACCAAAAACTTGGGTTGTTCTGAAAGAAGTTAGTCTAAGTAACTCATCTGTCTTACATTTTGATGAAGCACTTTTTCCTAACTTAATTTCTTCTTTAGTTACCAGATTAAGTATGCTTAAAAGTGGGAATGAGGCCGGGCGCGGTGGCTCAAGCCTGTAATCCCAGCACTTTGGGAGGCCGAGACGGGCGGATCAC
>NW_016805265.1:2378282-2383798 GCF_001698545.2 Rhinopithecus bieti | reverse complement strand
ACCTATTGGATAGAGGCAGGAGTGTCTTTATAGTTATACATTGCCCCATAGAGCTTTTGGCACTCAATAAAATGTTAAATAATATTTTTATTCAGCATTCTGTAGACGGGAAGCATATGGTAATAAATGTCAGAGCACAAGTTGAAAATCTCCAAAAAGTTATATGATATATTCCTTGGAAAAGCTAGTAGAGATACTTTTGTGAATGAAATTTATTTTAAAAGGGGTTCCCAGACTCACATTTTATGCAACAATTTTCTCCAGCCTTCAGTTACTTTATTTACAAATTAAAATTTTTCCTTATCAGAAATAATGCGTAAGTTAAAATAGTATAATACTAATGTGGTATCATAAGAAAGTATATAAATGATTTGATACATAACATAAAGTAAAGGTAACTCATAGTTTGAAGGACAGCATGAGAAAATATTTAGAGGCTTTAGCAATATAAATCTTTATGTTATGATATATTGTATGAAAAGAAATACACAGTGGATAGTTCTTTATTGTTAAATTTCAGCATGACTTAGAGTTATGTCACTGCTACAGCTGTTGCAGACATTCTAGTGGTAGGAGACTTTGACTCAGTATTGTTTTTCTCAGCTGAGGATTCTAGCACTATTTAATACTCATATTTTAGTGTCAGAAACACAATCATTGTTTCAGAATAACAGAAGACATCATGAATCAAAACTTAAATTTCATGCAAAGGATAATATCTCCTGGTTAATCTGTGTTGAAGAAATGGTTGACCACAATCAGGTATACAAAGCCATTGAGATAGCATATATCTAAATTTTCTTTCCAGAATTTGCTTACCCTCTGATCTGCCAACCACACTTACTTTGAAGTTTCGGTTTTTGTTGTTTTGAAGAGATGGGGTCTTGCTATGTTGCCCAGGCATGTCTCAAATTCCTGGACACAAGCAATCCTCCCACCTTAGCCTCCCAAAATGTTGGGATTACAGCCATGAGCCACTGCACCTGGCCACTTTGAAGATTTTATTAATGTAATTTGAATGTGAAATCATCTGAATTTTTCTTGTTAACCTCATATATAAAATGTGGGATAGGGAATCCAGGCACTGCTCACTTAACTTGGTGCCTCTGGCTCTCATAAGACTTTTAATAAAGGTGTCAGCCAGGTTTGTAGTCATCTCGCTGTTCAGCTAGGGGAGGATCTTCTTCCAAGCCCACTCGTGTCTGATCACAGACTTCAGATCCTCACTGGTTATTGATCATGCACCTCTCCATAGTCCTTACAACACTGCAATTTATTTCTCCTAGAGTGAAGGCTCAGAGAGAGAAGGCATGGTTATCAAGAAGATGAGCAAAACATACCATCACTTTTGTCATATATTTGTTAAAGCAAGTCATTAGGTCTAGAGCACATTCAAGGGGAGGAGAATGTAGAAGGATTTGAATACCAGGTTCAAGGATCATTGGCAACCATTTTGAAGACTGCCTTCTACACATATAATCCACAGATAGGACAGATCATTAAATGTACTCTAGGTGCTCTGACACTCTCTTGTTTATCCTGAGATCTTAACAAGTAGTTGAATTCAATAGGCAAAATGATTTCAGTTTCACATAAAGTATTTCATTTATTCCTAACAACAATGCAACGAAATAGGTATTGTTAACCCCAATTTTATTGATGAAGAAATTGATATACTGAATGACTGGCTCAAGATTACATAGCAAATAATCTGTAAAACTGGGACCTTAGTGTAGGCCTTTTGATTCTAGATCCTGTACTCTTTCCATTGGCTATGATTGCCTCCTGACCAGTACTACGTTGCGCTTAAAGCCATTCAAAGAGAATATTATACCTCTAAATTTATATACAATTATATGAATTTTTATTATGCAGAGATTTTTATAGAGAGAGAGAAAGAGAGACGGACACCCCCCTGTCTTAAACTCTCACCTATACCACTCCATTTAGGAGTTATAGTATTACTGAGTCAAAGTCTAATATCATTATAAGGCCTGCAACAGCTGTAGCAATGACACAACTGTACACGGATGCTGGCAGCCTAAAACTACACTTAGGAGGTAAATGTTTGTTGCATGGAGAGATGAACAAGCAAAGTAAAAAAACAGACCTGGTCTGGTGGCTCCATTTCCTCTTGGCTTGTCAATATACAGAAATCATTGTGTTTCTATATTGTTTATGTTTCAACAATTGGAATTGCAGTGAGTATGGGCAAGTTATGGTTTTAGTTTAATATTGATTATAGATAATTCTACTTTATAAGGAAGAACATGCATTATCAGACGAAATGCAGAGAAAGTTTTCTCCTCCATAGTTGTCTTTCACATACACAAACATACACTTGAGTTTCTTTCCTTTCCTGTGTAATCTCAGGATTGTGCTTTTTAATAGTGGCTTGCTAATCCCTTTAGCTCTTAATGTAAGTATTCCGTAGTTTTCATTAACCTGATTAACATAGTTTTTCCCTAACCTCCATTCAAAAACTATATTTGGTTGTTGTTTTACCAGCACCCTTTTACCCTGGTTGCTGAAGCAGCAAGCCTACTGCAAAACCTAAGTGGTGTGGTATAGATGAGAGTCTAAGACTTTAATTATATGTCATTTTATTCACAACACTCAATTCCAGGAAGGAAGAAATGGCTCTGTTGTTGTAAAGGACATATTATGTGAGTATCATTCATTGTAAACCAAAAATGATGCTGTATTATAGCATAGACAACAATGAGAACTGATTCTGAAAATGTGACC
Organism: Rhinopithecus bieti; assembly: GCF_001698545.2. Taxonomy (NCBI): domain Eukaryota; kingdom Metazoa; phylum Chordata; class Mammalia; order Primates; family Cercopithecidae; genus Rhinopithecus; species Rhinopithecus bieti. Next base: position 2,381,050 of record NW_016805265.1, on the reverse strand, counting down.
TGACTGAGAAACTGAATAATAGTGAAAGTTATCAAAATGGAAAAAAAGTGTTAATGTGAAATCCAGCCTTCTTAGAAATACTCTTTCCCGGCCTGTTTAGTTTTGCTTTTGTTGCTTGTCATGCATGAATGAAAGTGCTGTACTCTCAGGGGAGCAGGAAAGCCTCTGTGTCGGTTGTTTATTTCCTTAATCCCTCCTCCTTTGTGATTTTTGATGTCAGATCTAAAATGGAAAGCCTGTAAATATAATGATTATCACATGGATAATCACCTGCATTAGGAACCGCCCTGCTTTTCTATTCTAACCCGAGCTGTTCTCCACATGTCACATCCACTCTGTGGTTGGATTTTAACCTGACTGCTTCATTAGATTTGTGAAACTCAGTACAAGGCGCCCTGGGGCAGCACAGATGGGAACTTGCTTGTTTTCTTTTCTCACTTTTACTGCAAAGGCACACTAAAAAGGTCCTTTTCAATTTAGTGCGATCAGTTCACTTGGAATTACCTCTGATATTTGGAACCTGTCTTACTCTTCTGCCCACCATCTATGCCTCTTCTTTCTTGCTTACTTTCTGACCTAATGCCTTTTCTTTCTGCCTCTGCATGTCATGAATCTGACAACTAAAATTCTGCTTAAAATTCTTACTGGGTCAAACTGTTCCCTCGTGTTGTTCTGTTTGTTTTGCTGACAGGGAAAAATAAATGTTGTTCTATCATTGTATCTACAAACACCTTCAGATCAGAGGTTAGCTGTGGGAAAGTCTGCAGTGATATGAGCCAGCTGCCTTCTCTAATGGAGTGACTTGGGGCACCAGTCCAAGATCAAAGGAAGGTGGGAGGAAGTCAGAAGATAACATCATTTTAAGCCACAGAACAACAAGCTTAGGTTTTCTGGTGATAGGGCACAGCTCAGCAAACCTGTGTGAGGGGGCACTAAGACAGAAAATTGAGTTGACTTTTCTTAAGTACATCTTTCCTCAGTCAGAAATATGGTGATGCTTGAAATAGTTTACAGACATGGAAGTGTCCTAGGGCCTGGTTTCCTTAAAAGATAATAATTTGACATTTGTATATGTGTCTTCTTGCAGTTAGCTCCATACCATAACAGATCACAGTTAATTTTTAAAATAATTTTTTTGGGCTGGGCACAGTAACTCACACCTGTAATCCCAGCACTTTGGGAGGCCAAGGCAGGCGGATCACCTGAGGTCGGGAGTTCGAGACCAGCCTGACCAACATGGTGAAACCCCGTCTCTGCTAAAATTACAAAATTAGCTGGGCATGGTGGGTAGTCCCAGCTACTCGGGAGGCTGAGGCAGGAGAATTGCTTTAACCCAGGAGACGGAGGTTGCAGTGAGCCAAGATTGTACCACTGCACTACAGCCAGGGCTACCAGAGCAAAAGTCCGTCTCAAAAAAAAAAAAAAATATATATATATATATGCACACACACACACACACAGACATATATAATTTTTTACAGTTAATTTATTTGTATGAGCAAAACTGGACATTAAAAAAATTTTACTGTATGTGAATTTTGAGTGTTTATGGCTTAGTACAATTTTAGTCCTACAGATTCTTCCTTTGAACTTTGTCTTACAGTCCCCTGGGGTTCTCTCATGTCTCTGATGAAGTTCCATATAAATAAGTGGTTCTAGTATAGCTTTTTTGTTGTCTTTTTCATATAAGAATTTGCTTGGTTCAGAGTGACAGCTTGGGAAGCACTACATCAATAGCTTCTGAACCTTATCCTATTCCTTGATATCGCAGCCAGCAAATGTTATTGACTATGTGATGTACAAAGCTCTAACCTTGCTTGCACAAACTGACCTGTTGTCAAGATCAATATTGATTTGCTTATTTTTGTCTACATGAACTAAGGCTAACTTGGTCAGGCTTATGTTTCTCTAGTAAATAGCGTAAGGAGTTGTACTTTCAACTTAACACTTTCTGTTGACTTCAGTGTTTAGCTGTAATCATACATTTCGAACTTTCTAAATCCTCAAAATGGTTCTCTAACCTATAGGTTATTAGTACATTGGACCATAGGTGCATACATGTATTTTTTTCCCAATGTCTTCCCAAATTTCTGCTGAAGACATTGACTATACTTTCTGCCTTACATGGCTTGATGCTGCAGTCGTTTTAGTTGAGTTGGATCTGCTCACTACTCAGGCTCAAATCCCATCCTTCTATTAATATCTCTTGGCAAAGATAATTTTGGAAGAATGTAAGTTAAGATGTAGAGACTCTTGACAGTTGTCTGCAGTTTTTTTTTTTCAAGAGGGAAGTAGAGTTGAAAAGTAATATTGCCTCCCTTTTCTATCAGTCCCAAAATTAAAGTATATGCACAAAGAGTAAAGAAAAGGAAAGGATTTCATTACACATACGTATTTTTGTCATTTAGTAACCTGTTATAAGAGCCTTAGGGTATATAATAATCATCAGATGGTGTCCTTAAGATATTTAAAATCTGGAAGAACTTTGTGTATTAAAATTTTTTAACCATATGTATTTTTAATGCTCAACTATTGTTACCCTGTCATCTTATATTAAAGAGGATTTTTGGACTGTTTATTATTTAAAAATTCAAACAAAAAAGGAGACATTGAACCCCTACATAGCACACACACCTAGATTTAACACTTGTTAACATTTTGCCACTTTTGCTTCACTTTAATTTTTGTCTGCAGTATTCTAAAATAAATTATATATATCGTGACATTTCTTTTTTTTTTTTTTTTTTTTTTTTTTTTTTTTTTTTTTT
>NW_016805265.1:2345659-2374467 GCF_001698545.2 Rhinopithecus bieti | reverse complement strand
TGGTCTCGATCTCCTGACCTCGTGATCCGCCCGTCTCGGCCTCCCAAAGTGCTGGGATTACAGGCTTGAGCCACCGCGCCCGGCCGTGACATTTCATTCCTAAATACCTCAGGACTCATCTTAAGAATTAAGGACTTTTAAAATCAAACTGATAATTCCTAATATTATCTAATTTCCATTTCAGATTCAGATTTCTCCCCTTGTCCCAAAAATATCATTTGTAGCTAGTTTGTATAAACCAATTAAGGTTTATACATTGTTCTTGGTCATTTTCCCTTTTTTACTTTATCATTACACTGACTTGTTAAAAACATTAAGCTAGTTGTCCTACAAAATGTCCTACCCTAGGAATTTTTCCAATTGCTTTTTCTGTATATACTTTAACTTGTTCCCCTATCCTCTGTATTTCTTATAGGCTGCAAGTTACTGGACTAAGGTTTTGATTAATTCATGTTTAAGTGTTTAGGTCAGAATACTTTATAGGTGATGCTGTGAACTTCACACTGCATCATAACAGAAGGCAAAGAATATTTGGTGATCCCACTATTAGTGATGATAAGTGATAGCATCGATCACTGGGTTAAAGTGATGACAGCTTGATCCTTCCATTATAAAGTTATGCTTTGCTCCCGTGACCAGCATAAAATCTGAGATACTTTGATTCCATGGAAATACCCAGTTCCCTATCATCCTTTTTACCCAGTGAATTTAACGTCTACTGAGGATCCTTGCCTGCATAAGTTTCATTAGGAGGATTGCAAAAGATGATTTTCTGAATTTATACATTTATTAGCAGGCATTCTTCTCTACATAAGAGCTTTTTGAGAGGTATTGTTTTAATTAAAAACACAACCACCAGCGTATTCCTTGGATTGTCTTTCTTTGCTGAGGTCAGAACACCTGAACTCACTGTGGCAGCTACAGTAAAAACATGTACTACATCTTCTTTATTCCAACTTGTGAAGTGTGTTGACATTAGGCTGCCTTTTTATTATTATTATTATTCCAAGGGAAAAAAGAAATCTTTATTGCTGTAAGAATAAAAATTGAACTATGTGGGTATATTGAGATAATTGTGTAAAAAAGAAGACTGAATGAGTTTCAAAAAATGGATTATTTCTTCATTACCGAGCACTTTATAATTAACTGTTCTTTTTTTTTTATTTCAGGAAGCTGCCACTTTTGCTAGAGAGCAAGGCTTTGAGGTGAGTTAACCCACAATTGCACACTAAACAGATCCTAAAGGTTTTTTCTAGCTGATAATGAAGTTCTTTTGGACAGTGATTGATGTGCTATTATACTCTCAGAGCCTCGCAGCAGTTGCCATGGAAACTTGGCAGTCGTCATGGTTTCTTTGTTCTGCCAGCACAGTGTTATGACGCACTCTGCTAGGTCTGCACCCAACATCGCCTACAGATGTTATTTATTGAATTTTGAAAAGCCTCTTGGGAAGCCAAGAGGTTGGGCACAGTTTCAAGCTGCCTCTGCAGATACGGGGCCTGTCAGTTTGTTCAGTTAAAAAGCTACCTCATTAGCTGCATTACATTTCATAAGGATTCACTGCTAAAGCAGTGGTGGAACAAGACCAAATAATGAAATATAATGTCGTTTAAATAATTTCAGCCCCATCACATGTAGATTATCATTATGCAAATTAATTTCTAAAAGGTTGTACTTAACAGTTGTTAGGAACTGATTAATTTAAATCCTGCTTTTATAAACTTACTGTTTGAACCTATCTTTTCTTCTCCCTCTTTTTTTCTGGGGAGAGAGAGGTAGCATAAAATATACACACATTTTCTGAAATAAAATATCAATAATTGGATTTAATGTCTAGTTCCTAATTCTGTTTTCCTGATACAAGTATTATCCTGTCAAGATTCAAAACTCCATGTGGTCGTTGTTGGCAAAATTGAGATAACCATGTTTTTTATCTGTATAATACCCCTCTTCCAATTGATTGTTAGAAAACACTGACTAATATGAACCCAGGTTAACTGACAGAGAATTAACTAAGTTGGAGTCTTTTATGACTGTGATATTTACTGAGTGAACTATGTAGAATGCTGTGTTCTTACAGCAACTTAAAATGTTACAGGGTAGTAATTTTTAAAAATTCAATCTAACCACAGCCGAAATGTAGGAACTTTCTTTTTATTTGCTTATTCAGTATTGTGTATCAAGTAGGGAAGAGGTGAGTGGTGACTGGATAGTATTGGTAAGGACTAGTAAGCTCACTTTGAACTCTAGAGAAAGATATTATATGAGTTTGTGAAACTCTTGTTTAAATGTAGTAAAGGCAGATTATCAAGCAACAAAGTAATACATGTGCATGTTATTCATGTCATCAGACTTGACAAACCAGACATAGAGCTTCCTCTTCATAGAGGAAGACAAGGAACATGTGATACAGATACTCCATTCGAAAGATCCTATAAAAGAACTACTCCAGAGTAGGGAACCTTGCTTCTCAGTATTCAATTATTAGGAACTGTGATAGTTTCTTACAAGTTTGCTTTTTTGTGCTTTACCATATTATAGTAAATCTAGGGTTAAGTCACATACAGAAAAAGGATTTCCAAGTGGTGGGTTTTTTTCTAATTTAAGTTTCATGTTTTAATTTCCCAAAATGGCAATTATATGTAGAACAAAATGTAATCACGGGACTCTTCAATTAAAAAGTCAAATGTTTTGATCATAAGAATATAAATAAAACTTTTCAGGAGTTTTTTAAGGTTTTATTTATTTTAAGTTTTAATATTTAAAAAATTATATTATGTGTTGATACATCAGAATTCCCCATAGAAAAAAACTTTCAGAACATGTATTTGTATCCTGTCAGTTTACTGTGTTACCATAAAAAATGTATTTTTGGTTCTATAAAATAACCAATTTTGTAGATACTTAGAAATATAACTTGTTGTATAACAAATAATCATGATCCTGTAGTGTCTACATAGCAATTTTTTAAAAATAGTTTATTAAGCCTGATTAATATTTTATTTCCCCCTTGAGCTACTTGCTTTTCATATGCCTGGTTTACATTCAGTCATAGGAACAAACTACTTTTTCTATTTTCTACTAACTAGCACTGTATTAACCTTTCCATTAGTTCTTACTTACTGATTCTAGAATTGTTTTTGCCATAAATCTGCCATAATTGATTACAGCATATAAGCAAAATGATAATGATTATAATCACATACCTTATTACCTCCTGACATAGCAAAACTGCTCTGTCAGTGATATTGACAGTGATATGTTAGATTAAATAAAACACATAGTGTCTTGATGTGTCTCTTTGTAGATTCCCAAAACCATCACAAGCATTGCAGAATATATTTGAACCATGAGCAGGATACCCTCAAATAGGTATTTTTAATCAAATGTAATCCATGTATGGAACACTATCTAGAGAAATTCAATGATTTTATAATGTCACTAAAGTTTCCTAGGCCATTAGACAGAAATGGGAAAGCATAGGTTTGAAACGTGGTATTCTTAAGGAATAAAACAAAAGTAAATCACTTTATCTTAATAGTTTTCTGTGTGAAAATGCATTAATACTCTTGGCTAGTATGACAAACTAGACAAAAATCTGCAGTTTATCCCTCCTAACTTTAATTTTGACTCTAAATTTGGAGCATGAATGAGAAGAAAGAAGTGAAAAGATTAAAAGAAAGGAAAGGTGAGTATTTTTTCCTTCCATCAGTGCCGTTGTCCTACCTTCATTTTCTACTATAAATCCCAGTCAGTTCCAAAAGCCACTGAGTATTGCCACTAGTGATCTGGCTGCTGACAGACCAATCCAAGCGCATCTTAAAATAACCAGTGTTTATTCATCAGGAAATATTCTCAGTGGCATTGTTTTTATTTATTTATTTATTATTATTCTGGTTAGCTTCTCTGCAAATTTTAGATAATCTTTATTTTTTTTAAAAATTTTTAAACTGAATTGGGCAATTTTCAGTTAGAAGCAGCAGCTTAGGAGGGCACTGGAGAATGAGATAAAACTGGAGCTGGGCAGAACACAAAAGCAGAAGAGAGAGGATTTATATATATATAATATATATAATATTATATGATGGAAATTGCATAGTGCCTGATTTAAATGAACAGACCTGCTAGAATTTAAAATGGACAATTCTTGGGGTAAAAAGTTTATAAGGCCTTTTATTATTCTAGAAAATCAGTTCAGACTGCGAGTGGTTTATTAAATCTAAGCTTTTCTTGAGCTGAGCTGAACTGAACTGATTAATGTTCGTATTTTTAGAACATAAATAAAAATAAGATACTCAAAGATGTTTCATTATAAAACCTTTTTATAAACTATTGAAAATTGATTTAAAAAAAAGAAAATACCTCAAAACCTAAATATATATATATTCTCTGTATTTTCTTTGTTTCTGCAACTGAGTAAATGCCAAATGATGAGAATTTGTACCTTCTCTATTGGATTATTTATTTCATTTTACTCCAAGTAACAAATTTTCATTTTCTTTTATTTTAGATCTCTAAGAATAATACTTCTGCCCACAGGGGAAACAATGCAATCCTTTTCCCTTTTTTCACTTCTTCCATAACCCCTGACTACCCAGAAGATCCTAGACTTGTAGTCTTTCTCTGACCAATGAGGATTCTTTCATCTTACACTGCTGAAAGAGAAAAGTATGGAATTGTGCTATCCAATACAGCATCTACTAGCCACATGTGGCTATTTAAATTAGGATTAATTAAAATTAAATAAAATTTAAAATTCATCACTTCTCGGCCTTTTGGCTAAGATCAAGTGTGAAATTTTAAATTCAGTCCTTCAGTCATACTAGGCACATATTGAGTACTCTATAGACTATGTACCTAGTGACTACTTTATTGGATAATGCAGGATAGAACATATACATCATCACAGAAAGTTTCATTGATCAGCATGAATAGAAAGTCTACAGAGAATGTATTCAGGCGGTGTTGATTACCAAAGAATTACCTTAGGTGATTTTTAGATTCCTGTGTTCTTCACAAATATAAATAATGCAATGAATGATCACCCAGAGTTTCAGAGTTTCTGAAAATAAGACCCTAAATCAGGCGCTGCTGGCTAAGAGAGTGCAGTGTTTTTTTGTAGGTACCTGAACCCCAAAAGAGGACAATTTTAGAACAGTTCAGTTAAGGGAAAGCGATAAGCTAGTAACATACCACTTTGATAGACCCCAAGACAAGGTGGAAGTGACCAGAGAGTGTACCATGAAAGAGAATGTGGGAAGGGTTCCTATTTTAGGTATGATGGCTATGGAATGACCCTAAAAAGATGAATATCTAGCAATGACAAAAAAAAAAAAAAAAAAAAAAAAAAAAAAAGCAAGACAAACAGTAAAACAAATTTCAAACAGAAAGAACAGGACTATAAAAGCCTCTGAACGAGAGAGTACTTAATGTACTATGTACTCCAGGAACTGACAGAAGGCCAGTGTGACTGGAATGGAGTGAGTGGGGAGGGAATATGAGATCAAGCTGGCACTGACACATCATATAAACAGCATAACTATTAAAGGAGTTTCTATTTGGAAAACAAAACAAAATGGTATGGCTAGATGACTCAATGTGTGGAAACACTACCACTGGTTTTCTACAGAACTAGGTAGACTGTGACAGGATTGCTTAACCTTTGTATAATCAGCTGGTTAAAAATAGAATGAAGATTTTTCTTTATCCAGCCTATCATTGATGGGCATTTGGGTTGGTTCCAAGTCTTTGCTATTGTGAATAGTGCTGCGATAAACATATGTGGGCTTGTGTCTTTATATTAGAATGATTTATAATCCTATGGGTATATACCTAGTAGTGGGATTGCTGAGTCAAATGGTATTTCTTGTTCTAGATCCTTGAGGAATCCAGTTCATGTTCTTTGCACGGACATGGATGAAGCTAGAACCCATCATTCTCAGCAAACTAACACAGGAACAGAAAACCAAACACCACATGTTCTCACTCATAAGTGGGAATTGAACAATGAGAACACATGGACACAGGGAGGGCAGCATCATACACTGGGGTCTGTCAGGGGGTGGGGGGTTAGAGGAGGGGTATCATTAGGAGAAATAACTAATGTAGATGACAGGTTGATGGCTGCAGCAAACCACCATGACACGTGTACACCTCTGTAACAAACCTGCACGTTCTGTACATGTGTCCCAGAAATTAAAGTATGATTTAAAAAAAAAAATTCTAGTAATAGTAACACTACTAGTAATTAAAATGAATTTTGTAGTTCTACCAAAATAATAAAGTTGTGTGTAACAGAAAAAATAAAAAAAAGAAATTAAAATGCTACATTGGAAAATGCCTATTTCATATAAAACAAGGCAGTAAAGAAGGGATAGAACATATTTTTTAAAATACGACATATGGAAAACAAATAGCTAATGGCAGATATTAATTCAACTATATTAATAATAATGTTAATCTGGAGTAAATAATATGATAAAAAGGCAGACATTCTCAGACTGGATAAAAAAACTAAGGTCTAACTATATGCTCTCTAAAAGAGATGTATCTTCAATTCAAAGATACAAGTAGGTAAAAAAAAAAAAAAAAAAGAATGAAGACAGTATGTTCTTTGACTTGGAATACAATGTGATCACTAATGACAATAAAAGCATAATTCTACATTTATAAAATGCTTCACAGTTTATAAAACCTTTCCCTACATATCATTAATACATTCATACTTGCACAAACCTTGAGAGATAGATAGGGTATGTATTGCCATATCAGTTCAACAGATTAAAAAAAAAAATAGGCTATATGGCCGGGCACAGTGGCTCCCATGCCTGTAATCCCAGCACTTTGGGAGGCCAAAGTGGGTGGATTACCTGAGGTCAGGAGTTCGAGACCAGCCTGGCCAACATGGTGAAACCCCATCTCTACTTAAAATACAAAAAATTAGCCAGGTGTGGTGGCGAACACCTATAATCCCAGCTACTTGGGAGGCTGAGACAGAATTGCTTGTACCAAAATGTGGAGGTTGCAGTGAGCGGAAATCACGCCATTGCACACCAGCCTGGGCAACAAGAGCAAAACTCCATCTCAAAAAAAAAAGGCTCTATGGCTTGTTCAAAGTCACATAGCTAATATATTATGTAGCCAGAACCAGAACTCAGTTCTCTTCTGTCTAGTGCTCTTTACTATAAACCACACAGCTTTCTCTCACACATTGTAACATGTTGGAAGAGGAGATTAGATTTCAAAATGACTTTGAGAAATGAAAATATCTTTTATTATTATTATTATTTATTTTTTTTTTTTTTTTTGACACAGAGTCTCGCTCTGTCGCCCAGGCTGGAGTGCAGTAGCGCGATCTCAGCTCACTGCAAGCTCCACCTCCTGGGTTCAGCCATTCTCCTGCCTCAGCCTCCCGAGTAGCTGGGACTACAGGCGCCCGCCACCTCGCCCGGCTAATTTTTTGTATTTTAGTAGAGATGCGGTTTCACCATGTTAGCCAGGATGGTCTCGATCTCCTGACCTCGTGATCCGCCTGCCTCAGCCTCCCAAAGTGCTGGGATTACAGGCGTGAGCCACCGCCCCCAGAGAGAAATGAAAAATATCTTGAAACTCAAAAACTAAAATTCAGCCAGGCACGGTGGCTCATGCCTGTAATCCCAGCACTTTGAGAGGCCGAGGCGGGCTGATCACCTGAGGTCAGGAGTTCGAGACCAGCCTGGCCAACATGGTGAGACCCTGTCTCTACTAAAAATACAAAAATTAGCTGGGTGGGGTGGCGGGCACCTGTAATCCCAGTTACTCGGGAGGCTGAGGCAGGAGAATCGATTGAACCCGGGAGGCGGAGGTTGCAGTGAGCCAAGATCACACCATTGTACTCCAGCCTGGGCAACAAGAGTGAAACTCCATCTCAAAAAAAAAAAAAAAGCACTGAAATTCTCTGGAGTAAAAATATCAGCCAAATTAAGAAAAAATAGCAGACTTAAACACAAGATCAGGAATGATTTGTGAATGTGGTAGGAAAATGGTTTAGGATGAACATGCTATAGTTTTGTGATAAAAACAACAAAAAGCACATTGCTAGCATTTATAGAAGCACTGTAATAATGGTTAAGTGTATTATCCTTGGAGTCAGACTCTGGGTGCTAGTCTGTTCTCCACTGCTTATATTTATGACCTTAGGCACATTACTTAACGTCTGTGACTCAGTTTCTTCATTCATAAAAAGGGATATGTATGAGTACCTACTGCCTAGAGTAGTTCAGATTTAATGAGTACTTTATTTTATTGATTGCTTGATTGATTGATTGATTGTTTTGATACAGCCTCACTCTGTTGCCCCGGCTGGAATGCAATGGTACGATCTCAGCTCACTGCACCCTCTGCCTCCTGGGCTCAAGCAATCTGTAGATTCAGTGCAATCCCTATCAAAATTCCAGTGTCATTCTCTCTCTCTCTCTTTTTTTTTTTTTTTTTTTTTTTTTTGAGGCAGGATCTGGCTTTGTCACCATGCTAGAGTGCAGTGGTGTGATCTCAGCTCCCTGAAATCTCTGTCTCCCAGGCTCAAGCCATCCTTCTACCTCAGCCTCCTAAGTAGCTGGGACTATAGGTGCATGCCACCACACCCAGCAAATTTTTGTATTTTTTTGTAGAGATGAAGTTTTACTATGTTGCCCAGGCTAGTCTCAAATTCCTAGGCTCAAGCAATTCACCCACCTCCACCTTCCAGAGTGCTGGGATTACAGGCATGAGCCACCACGCCTTACCTTAATGAATACTTTAGAGCTTTATACATGGCTTTTAGTTTCTTCATCTATAAAATAGGGATAATAATAGTACCTACTGACTAGAGAAGTTAAGATTTAATGAGCACTTTAAAGCTATATACATGGCTCATATCTCAATTTTATGAGCTTTCAACTCATACTTCTTACTCCTCCCTGTCTTTATCTTCTCCCTTATAGCTACTATAATTGAATGTTCCATACTCAAAACTCTTGAAGCCTTTTCTAGAGATTTTGGGGCAACCTAAGGATGTAACGATTTTAAAGAGTATTAAAATGAGAGTAATTAGAGGAAAGAAGTTAGTATTTAAGTTCTTAGTATATGCTGAATATTGCATTAAGCTATTTCACTTACCTCATCTTCTTTCATCCTCATAATTTTAACTTTTATTTTAAAATAACTTAAGTCTTAGAAAATTACAAAATAGTACAGAATTCCCACATACCCTTCACCCAGTTTCCCCTAATATTAACATCTTACATAACCAAAGTATAATGAATAACAGAAAATTAACATTGAACTACAATAACTGAACTATATACAGGCTTTATTCTGGTTTCAACTGTTTTTTCTCTAATTTCCTTTTTCTGTTTCAGAATCAAATCCCACTTTGCATATTTGTCATGTCTCCTTAGTCTCTTCTAATCTGTGATAGTTCCTCACTCTTGTTGTTCATGAACTTTATGCTTTTGAAAAGTACTGGTCAGTCGTTTTTGTAGAATGTCCTTCCATTTGAGTTTGTCTGATGTTTTCTCATGATTACATTGAGATTAGGCATTTTTGGCAGGGAAACCACAGAAGTGATATTCCTTTCTTGGTGCATCATATCAAGGAGGTACACGGTCTCACAGTTTCTTATTGTTGGTGATGCTAAACTTTGATCACTAGGTTTAGGTGGTGTTTGCTAGTTTATCCTCTGTAAAGTTACTATTTTCCCATTGTATTTAATAAATATCTTGGAGGAGATACTACTTTGGGACTATGAAAGCATTCTGTTTTATCCACTAATTTTAGCATCACTAAACTGATTTATCTAGGTTAAGGTGATATCTGTCAATTTTCTCTGCTATAACATTTTTATTTTTTCTTTTGTAATGAATATCTTAGGGGGACATGCTTTGAGACTAAATATCCTGTTTTCTTTAACCTTTTGCCCACTAATCTTAGCATACTTATCCCCCAAAATCTTTTAATGTGAACATTTTCTTAGTTTTGTAGATGAGGAAATGGAGCTTCGAGAGGTTTATTAACCTGCCCCAAATCATACAAATAGTAAATCCAAGCCTGTCATATTCTAAAAGTCCTTGTAATTTCATTGTTTGTTAAGATGTGTGAGCTTAATTGTAAGGGAGAAGAACCTATTGGGGACAGAGGAGAGGAATTACTGTAGAAAGAGAAATAAAGTTTTACATACATCTGGGAAGAATTATGTTTTGTACTTGGAAAGTTTATTTTGTCCTTTAATTGCCATTTTATGAGGTTTAATTTGAGACATAAGAAACATTTCTTTGATTAAATTACCAAAGCTCTCAACAAAATATATCTTCTCAAAGGGTTGGTAGAAAGCAACCACGGAATCTTTTTTTTTTTTTTTTTTTTTTTTTTTGGATTCTTTTTCCCCCTTTCCCCAGGGTGGGGGGGAGGGGCCCAATCTCTGCACACTGCAACCTTTCCCTCCTGGGTTCAAGCAATTCTCCTGCCTCAGCCCTCCGGAGTAGCTGGAACTATAGGCACATGCCACCACGCCCTACTAATTTTTGTATTTTTAGTAGAGACGGAATTTCACCATGTTGACCAGGATGGTCTTGATCTGTTGACCTCATTATCTGCCCGCCTCGGCCTCCCAAAGTGCTGGGATTACCACTACATCCGGCCGGAATCTTATTCTTAATGTATTCCTTATACCACCTTGAAGAAAGACTTTCTTTTAAAGAACATCTAGTATAGTCATAAGATTCTGCTTTCAGGATGATAAAGTGAATGTGTTTGTCTCTTATCTTTATTAAATATGAGCTGTACTTAATCAAAAGCAAAAATCCCATAGTAGTAAAATATATTTGTGCTAAGGAAATTGCCAAAATATACATGAGTTGTTTTAATTATATGCTTACATTTATTTAGGTGAGTGAAGATATTACATGGCATTTTCCGGTCCTTTCAGCTGTTACTAGTCATTTCTAAAAGTCTGTCTTCTGAAACTGAGGGAATTTCTTCTCATCTTATCAGAGTTCAGGCTTAGTTCTGTTCTAAAATAAGCAACCGAAAGCGAAATAGTCAGCATGTTTGAAAAGTCAGCAGCGCTGTCCTCCTCCAAATGGCGATTCTTTTCAGAAACAACTGTCCTCTAGAAGTCATCCTGTTATGTATATTAGAAGCTTAGCTTCATGTATTATCTGGAATTTATTAAATATTGAGTGAACAAACAATATAAAAATATTTCACTACAGATTGTCATCCCTTTAAAAATACCAGTTTCTGGTGATGTTTGTAACCATTGCAAACCACTGTGACCTGTCTGCTTTGCTTGCCTAAATGTTTCTCTCTCATATATTCTATCTTTTCTCTTATATATCCTTCATTTATGCCACTCAGCTGTATTTCCCCTCTGATAGGTGTTTCTTTCTCTGTAACTATTTGAAACTTTGCATAGTGATAGAATAAATTAGTTTTGTTAGCAAAGCCCAAAAAGATGGACCGTTTTAGAAGCCCACTGAATACAGACATGGATTTTCAAATTATCCAAAATGGTTAAAAAGATGATTCTAAAACTTCTGCCTTTAGCTCAAGAGTTAGGTTTCAAGATTTCAGTAAACTTCAATAAAGATTTCAGTAAAACTTTATGGCCTGTGTGGCGTGAAAAACAGCATCAGGGTTTGACAATTAGTTTGTCATTTTTTAAACTTTATATTTTTTAAAGAAAATTAAGTCTTTGTAGGAAAGGATTAGCATTTCTTTCTCTCAAATCAGTCCTTTGAAAAATTGGCATTATAAGACCTGTATTTTTTCCAAAGTCAGCATAATTATGTTCTTTAACCCTCTAAAATAATTAAATTTTCCTCTTTATAAAAACCTCTCTTTAATTGGGAATTTGAAAACTGCCTGGATATTTGTTGATACTTAGTCATTATTAATACTTTTTGAAGTATGATAATAGTTTTATGGTTATGTTTATCATTACCTTTCAAAGATATATACTAAAACATTTATAGATGAAATTATATATAGTTCTTGGGGTTTACTTTAGAATAATCTGAAAAGCAAGTGGATGAGGATATAGGTGAAATAAGATTCATCATACATTTTAAATTTGTGTAGATCATTGACGGGTTCCTTGGAAGTCACTGTGCTATTCTATTTACTTTTGTATGTGGTTTTTAAAAAATGTAATGTCTCTTAATAGATATGCAGGTCTCTTATTTTGATCAACAGAAGCTAAATTGTTAAACTACTAATAAAGTTTTGTTTTATTTTATTGGTCATGAGAATTTTTTCCTTCCTTCTGTTAATAGACTAAAGACATTAAAGAGATAGCCAAAAAGACACAAGCCCTGCCAAAGATGAACTCAAAGAAGCAGCGAATCGTGATCTTCACCCAAGGGAGAGATGACACTATAATGGCTACAGGTACATGTGGGAAATTTGTGATGAATCTAGTATTACGGAGATTAATCATTTACAAAAGAATTCTGTTTTCTTTCTATTATAATATATACACTATACATGTACAATATATATAAAATAAAGTATTTTACTTTAATAAATATTTCTACCCTGTATCTCAGTAGAAAAGATTTCATGTTCAAGAAGATAATTTATTAAAATGTAGTTAAATAAACCACTTGGATATAATTTACTTAATTATTTTGGGGATTTTGTCAATCAAGAAATATCTTTCCTAAAAAAAAGGATACATTTCATTTATAAAATACCTGCACTAGAGTAAAATAAATTTACTCAATTATGAACAAAACAATCCAGAACTAAGTTACATTTTCCATTTTCCTTCAAGAAGAAAATCTCATTTTTTGTTTTATTTTACCATCTATTTTACAGCACTCATAAAACAGGAATTTCATCTAGTAAGCAAACATGTTATTGATTAAAATGATTAATAGTGTTAATATGGAACTACCCACTATTAAAACCAAAATATAAATGTTTTAATTCTGTCTGTACCATTCAGATTAAAACCAATCAGTTGATTAGTTATTATTGTAAACCAGAGCAATTTAGTATTACCTATGTGTTTGTTCAGTACTCTGTTGAACACTGAAATATAAAATAGGAACCTTAAAGACCTAATTGGGAATTAAAATAATATTCATAAAATATAAGTACAAAGTAAAATATAATTATAGTTCTTATCTATTGGTGCAAACTATATGGATTGCATTGACTCAGGAGATCAGTAAATCTTGAAAAAAGATGTTATAGTGAATATGAAGTACATTTGTGTTGAATTAAATATAAAGCCTGAAACTGGTCAAAGATGAAATTATTGTCAAGATATTTTCTTTCTTTTTTAAAATAAATTTTATTGTTTATATTTGAGGTTTATAACATGATGTTATAGGATAAATAGATACATATATATCAACTTTCTTATTTCAGAATAGTCAAAAGCAAGATTCAGAGATTTGTTTCAAAAAATACTTGCTTCAAAGTAATTCAGTGAGTGTTAAAGTGAGGGTATAAATGAAATGAGACTGGTAATGAATTAATTGTTGAAGCTAGACAGTGGATATATGGGGGCATCATTATGCTATTATCTCCACTTATGGATATGTTTTAAATTATCTATAATTAAAACCTTAAAAAAAGAAAGAAAAGTTTTTTTAAAAAAATTTCAAACAAGATTCAGAGATGTTGAGTGGCTTTCCCAAGATACATTGATATCCTTGCGAATCCTTAAATTCTAGGAAGGATTTAAAGAAAGGAGGACAAGTGGGCACAGTGGTTCACACCTGTAACTCTAGCACTTTGGGAAGTCAAGGTGGGAGGATTGCTTGATCCCAGGAGTTGGAGAGCAGCCTTAGTAACAGCAAGACCTAATCTCTAGAAAAAATAATTTTTTAAAAAAATTAGCTGAGGGAGTAGTGACACATGCCATAGTCCTGGCTACTTGGGAGGCTGATGCAAGAAGATCACTTGAGCCCAGAAGTTCGAGGCTGTGTTGAGCTATGATCTCTCCACTGCACCCTAGCATGGGTGACAGATCAAGACCCTGTCTCCAAAAAACAAAAAAAAATGACGGAGAGCAATGGAGTCAAAGAGGATCAAGTAAGCAAAGGCACAAGTACTAGCAATATTTTATTGTGGTGGCAAAAAGAACCAGGTTGTTAATTTGTACAAGAGAGAAAAGAAACCATGAAAAGGTATCCCTGCATTGATACAAACTATCTGAATTGCTTTCTTCCTATAGTATAAGGATTATTCCTGTCTTAGCAGTAAACAGTTGAGAAAAGTGAAAAACATGCAGGCTTCTTATGGGAATTGTAGTACTACCTTCAGATTTACAAAATATTCTTTGGTTGCTCTTTGTGGAGAAATTCATTTTAAGTCTTTGTATATTCTAGATATACATACTATACAAGTGTCTTCTTCATTGTGAATTTGCAGTTTTCCCAAAATTGAAAATTAACCTCCCCATCCTGTGACTGTATTTCCTGTGAACTCATTTTATTCTTTATTAAATCTATTAAGCCATTCTTAGGAATGCTTACAAGCTGGAATTTATTTGAGGAAAGACACTGGCTAATCTTTGCTGTTCCTACCATATGAAAATGAACTTAAATTAGAGGATGCACTATATCTGCAATGCATGATAAATACAAGATGGATAGAGAATCTGTTCAGTGGTGTCAGCTACAAAAGCAAACATGATAAATGTTAATGCAGTTTTGAGCCCTGGGATAAGCTATTCAGTGCACAAGCGTAGCTGAATCTCTTTGCTGTGTTGTTATTCATTGCAGCCAAATAAATGTCAATAATAAAAGAGAATTAAAGATTTTCATTTCCCAGAGGCAGTCCTCTAATATAGCTTGATCTTTCATTTCATTTGTAATTCGTTCTCATGTCAGGATGCAGTCATTCGCCAGGCTCTGGGTGTCATGTTAAGCCATTTAATAATGATTAAGAACATAAAAATGCTTGGCCTGTGGGGCAATTCACAAAAGAGATGCCAATTTGTTATTGTTTTCCCTCCTTTCCTCTTGAATATGGATCAGCTTTTTCCCACCTCCTAGCATTAAAATACTAATGGAAGATAGAGAGAGAAAATGTCCCTTAATTTACCGTAAGTGACATTCCAGAATGGCACAAGGCAGTGCTAACACACATATTAAAAGACTAATTAGGAATCATTGTGCCTTAAACCTATTTTTTTAAATTTTACTTTACGTTCTGGGATACATGTACAGAATGTGCATGTTAGTTACATAGGTATACATGTGCCATGGTGATTTCCTACATCTATCAACCCATCATCCACATTAGCTATTTCTCCTAATGCTATCTCTCCCCAACCCCCCAGCCCTGCCACCTCCCGACAGGCCCTGGTGTGTGATGTTGCCCTCCCTGTGTCCGTGTGTTCTCATTGTTCAACTCCTACTTATGAATGAGAACATGCGGTGTTTGGTTTTCTATTCCTGTGTTAGTTTGCTGAGAATGATGGTTTCCAGCTTCATCCATGTCCCTGCAAAGGACATGAACTCATCCTTTTATGGCTGCATAGTATTCCATGGTGTATATGTGCCACATTTTCTTTATCCAGTCTATCTTTGATGGGCATTTGGGTTGTTTCCAAGTCTTTGCTGTTGTGAATATACGTGTGTATGTGTCTTTATAGCAGAATGATTTATAATCCTTTGGGTATATACCCAGTAATGGGATTGCTGGGTCAAATGGTATTTCTGGTTCTAGATCCTTGAGGAATCGCCACACTGTTTTCCACAATGTTTGAACTAATTTACACTCCCACCAACAGTGTAAAAGCATTCCTGTTTCTCCACATCCTCACCAGCATCTGTTGTTTCCTGACTTTTTAATGATCACCATTCTAACTGATGTGAGATGGTATCTCATTGTGGTTTTGATTTTCACTTCTCTAATGACCAGGGATGATGAGCTTTTTTTCATATGTTTGTTGGCTGCATAAATATCTTCTTTTGAGAAGTGTCTGTTCATATCCTTTGCCCACTTTTTGATGGGGTTGTTTCTTCTAAGTTTGTTTAAGTTCTTTGTAGATTCTGGATATTAGCCATTTGTCAGATGGATAGATTGCAAAAATTTTCTCCCATTCTGTAGGTTGCCTATTCACTCTGATGATAGTTTCATTTGCTGTGTAGAAGTTCTTAATTTAATTAGATCACATTTGTCAGTATTGGTTTTTGTTGCCATTGCTTTTGGTGTTTTAGTCATGAAGTCTTTACCCATGCCTATGTCCTCAATGGTGTTTCCTAGGTTTTCTTCTAGGGTTTTTATGGTTGTAGGTCTTACATTTAAGTCTTTAATCCATCTTGAGTTAATTTTTGTATAAGGTGTAAAGAAGGGGTCCAGTTTCAGTTTTCTGCCTATGGCTAGTCAGTTTTCCCAAAACCATTTATTAAATAGGGAGTCCTTTCCCCATTGTTTGTTTTTGTCAGGTTTCTCAAAGATCAGATGGTTGTAAATGTGTGGCGTTATTTCTGAGGCCTCTGTTCTGTTCCATTGATCTATATGTCTGTTTTTGTACCAGTACCATGCTCTTTTGGTTACTGTTGCCTTGTAGTATAGTTTGAAGTCAGGAAGCATGATGCCTCCAGCTTTGTTCTTTTTGCTTAGGATTGTCTTGGCTATACAGGCTCTTTTTTGGTTCCATATGAAATTTATTTTTTTCTAATCCTGTGAAGAAAGTCAGTGGTAGGTTGATGGGGATAGCATTGAATCTGTAAATTACTTTGGGTATTATGGCTCTTTTCATAATATTGATTCTTCCTATCCGTGAGCATGGAATGTTTTTCCATTTGTTTGTGTCCTCTCTTATTTCCTTGAGCAGTGGTTTGTAGTTCTCCTTGAAGAGGTCCTTCACATCCCTTGTAAGTTGTATTCCTAGTTATTTTATTCTCTTTGAAGCAGTTGTGAATGGGAGTTCACTCATGATTTGGCGCTCTGTCTATTATTGGTGTATAGGAATGCTTGTGATTTTAGCACATTGATTTTGTGTCCTGAGACTTTGCTGAAATTGCTTCTCAGCTTAAGAAGATTTTGGGCTGAGACGATGGGGTTTTCTAAATATACAGTCATGTCATCTGCAGACAGAGACAATTTGACTTCCTCTTTTCCTATTTGAATACCCTTTATTTCGTTCTCTTGCCTGATTGCCCTGGTCAGAACTTCCAATACTGTCTTGAATAGGAGTGGTGAGACAAGGCATCCTTGTCTTGTGCTGGTTTTCAAAGGCAATCCTTCCAGCTTTTGCACATTCGGTGTGATATTGGCTGTGGGTTTGTCATAAATAGTTCTTATTATTTTGAGATATGTTCCATCAATACCTAATTTTTTGAGAGTTTTTAGCATGAGGGAGTGTTGAATTTTATCGAAGGCCTTTTCTCCATCTATTGAGATACTCATGTAGCTTTTGTCGTTGGTTCTGTTTATATGATGGATTACGTTTGTTAATTTGTGTATGTTGAACCAGCCTTGCATCCCAGGGATGAAGCCGACTTGATCCTGATGGATAAGCTTTTTGATGTGCTGCTGGATTCAGTTTGCCAGAATTTTATTGAGGACTTTTGCGTCAATGTTCATCAGGGATATTGGCCTGAAATTTTCTTTTTTTGTTGTCTCTGCCAGGTTTTGGTATCAGGATGATGCTGGCCTCATAAAATAAGTTAGAGATGAGTCCCTCTTTTTCTATTTTTTGGAAGAGTTTCAGAAGGAATGGTACCAGCTCCTCTTTGTACCTCTGGTAGAATTCAGCTGTGAATCCATCTGCTCCTGCACTTTTCATTATTTCAGAGCCTGTTATTGGTCTATTCAGGGATTCAACTCCTTCCTGGTTTAGTTTTGGGAGAGTGTATGTGTCCAGGAATTTATCCATTTCTTCTAGATTTTTCTAGTTTATTTGTGTAGAGATATTTATAGTATCCTCTGATGGTAGTTTATATTTCTATGGGATCAGTGGTGATCTCCCTTTATCATTTTTTATTATGTCTATTTGATTCTACTCTCTTTTCTTCTTTATTAGTCTGGCTAGCAGTCTATCTATTTTGTTAACCTTTTCAAAAAACCAACTCCTGGATTCATTGAGTTTTGGAAGGGTTTTTTGTGTCTATCTCCTTCAGTTCTGCTCTGATCTTAGTTATTTCTTGCCTTCTGCTAGGTTTTGAATGTGTTTGCTCTTGCTTCTCCAGTTCTTTTAATTGTGATATTAGGATTTTGATTTTAGATCTTTCCTGCTTTCTCCTGTGGGCATTTAGTGCTATAAATGTCCCTCTTAACACTGCTTTAGCTGTGTCCCAGAGATTCTGGTACATTGTGTCTCTGTTCTCATTGGTTTTAAAGAACTTATTTATTTCTGCCTTAATTTCATTATTTACCCAGTAGTCATTCAGGGGCAGATTGTTCAGTTACCATGCAGTTGTTTTGAGTGAGTTTCTTAGTCCTGAGTTCTAATATGATTGCACTGTGGTCTGAGAGACTGTTTGTTATGATTTCCATTATTTTGCATGTGCTGAGGAGTGTTTTACTTCCAATTATGTGGTTAATTTTAGAATAAGTGTGATGTGGTGCTGAGAAGAATGTATATTCTGTTGATTTGGGGTGGAGAGTTATGTAGATGCCTGTTAGGTCTGCTTGGCCAGAGCTGAGTTTAAGTCCTGAATATCATTGTTAATTTTCAGTCTCATTGATCTAATATTGACAGTGGGGTGTTAAAATCTCCCACTATTATTGTGTGGAAGTCTAGGTCTCTTTATAGATCTCTAAGAACTTGCTTTATGAATCTGGGTGCTCCTGTATTGGGTGCATGTATATTTAGGATAGTTCGCTCTTCTTGTTGCATTGATCCCTTCACCCTTATGTAATGCCCTTCTTTGTCTTTTTTGATCTTTGTTGGTTTAAAGTCTGTTTTATCAGAGACTAAGATTACAACCCCTGCTTTTTTTTGCTTTCCACTTGCTTTGTAAAAATTCCTCCATCCCTTTATTTTGAGCCTATGTGCGTCTTCACACGTGAGATGGGGCTTCTGAATACAGCACACCGATGGGTCTTGATTCTTTATCCAATTTGCCAGTCTGTGTCTTTTAATTGGGGCATTTAGCCCATTTACATTTAAGTTGAATATATTATGTGTGAATTTGATCCTGTCATTATGATCTAGCTGGTTATTTTGCCCGTTAGTTGATGCAGTTTCTTCATAGTCTTGATGGTCTTTACAATTTGGTATGTTTTTGCAGTGGCTGGTACCAGTTTTCCTTTCCATATTTAGTGCTTCATTCAGGAGCTCTTGTAAGGCAGGCCTGGGGGTGACAAAATCTCAGCATTTGCTTGGCTGTAAAGGATTTTATTTCTCCTTTGCTTATAAAGCTTAGTTTGGCTGGATATGAAATTCTGGGTTGAAAATTATTTTCTTTAAGAATATTAAATATTGACCCCCACTCTTTTCTGGCTCATAGGGTTTCTGCAGAGGGATCCGCTGTTAGTCTGATGGGCTTCCCTTTGTGGGTAACCCGATCTTTCTCTCTGGCTGCCCTTAACGTTTTCTCCTTCATTTCAATCTTGGTGAATCTGAGGATTATGTGTTTTGGGGTCGTTCTTCTCAAGGAGTATCTTTGTGGTGTTCTGTGTATTTCCTGAATGTGAATGTTGGCCTGTCTTGCTAGGTTGGGGAAGCTCTCTTGGATAATATTCTGAAGAGTGTTTTCCAACTTGGTTCCATTCTCCCCATCACTTTCAGGTACACCAATCAAATGTAGGTTTGGTCTTTTCATATAGTCCCGTATTTCTTAGAGGTTTGTTCATTCTTTTCCATTCTTTTTTCTCTAATCTTGTCTTCATGCTTTATTTTGTTTCGTTGATCTTCAATCTCTGATATCCTTTCTTCTATTGATACTTGTGTATGCTTCACAAAGTGTTCGTGCTGTGTTTTTCAGCTCCATCGGGTTATTTATGTTCTTCTCTAAACTGGTTATTCTAGTTAGCAATTCCTCTAACCTTTTATCAAGGTTCTTAGTTTCCTTGCATTGGTTTAGAACATGCTCCTTTAGCTCGGCGGAGTTTGTTATTACCCACCTTCTGAAGTCAACTTTTGTCAATTTGTCAAACTCATTCTCTGTCCAGTTTTGTTCCCTTGCTGGCGAGAAGTAGTGATCCTTTGGAGGAGAAGAGTCATTCTGGTTTTCGGAATTTTCAGCCTTTTTGCACTGGTTTTTCCTCATCTTTGTGGACTTATCTACCTTTGGTCTTTGATGCTGGTGACCTTCAGATGGGTTTTTGTGTGGACATCCTTTTTGTTGATGTTGGTGCTATTCCTTTCTGTTTGTTAGTTTTCATTCTAACGGACAGGCCCCTCTGCTGCAGGTCTGCTGGAGTTTGCTGGAGGTCCACTCCAGATCCTGTTTGCCTGGGTATCACCAGCAGAGGCTGCAGAACAGCAAAGATTGCTGCCTGTTCCTTCCTCTGGAAGCTTCGTCCCAAAGAGGCACCCGCCAGATGCCAGCCAGAGCTCTCCATTATGAAGGGTCTGTCGACCCTTGCTAGGAGGTATCTCCCAGTCAAGAGGCATTAGGGTCAGGGACACACTTGAGGAGGCAGTCTGTCGCTTAGCAGAGCTCGAGCGCTGTGCTGGGAGATTTGCTGCTCTCTTCAGAGCCAGTAGGCAGGAAAGTTTAAGTCTGCTGAAGCTGTGCCCACAGCTGTTCCTTCCCTCAGGTGCTCTGTCCCAGAGAGATGGGAGTTTTATCTGTAAGCCCCTGACTGGGGCTGCTGCCTTTCTTTCAGAGATGCCCTGCCCAGAGAGGAGGAATCTAGAGAGGCAGTCTGGCTACAGCAGCTTTTCCAAGCTGCAGTGGGCCCCACCCAGTTCAAACTTTTTTTGTGAACTTTGTTTGTGTCTTTGTTTACACTGTTCGGGGAAAACCACCTACTCAAGCCTCAGTAATGGTGGTCACCCCCCACCACCACCAAGCTTGAGTGTCCCAGGTCAACTTCTGGCTGCTGTGCTGGCAGCAAGAATTTCAAGCCAGTGGATCTTAGCTTGCTGGGCTCCGTGGGAGTGGGCTCTGCTGATCTAAACCACTTGGCTCCCTGGCTTTAGCTCCCTTTCCAGGGCAGTGAACAGTTGCATCTCACTGGCGTTCCATGCGCCACTATGGTATGAACAAGCTCTCCTGCAGCTAGCTCGGTGTCTGCCCAAAGAGCCGCCCAGTTTTGTGCCTGAAACCCAGGGCCCTGGTGGTGTAGGCACCAGAGGGAATCTCCTGGTCTGTGAGTTGTGAAGAGCATGGGAAAACCATAGTATCTGGGCCGGAGTGCACCATTTCTCACGGCACAGCCCCTCATGGCTTCCCTTGACTAGGGGAGGGAGATCCCCAACCCCTTGCACTTCCCTGGTAAGGCGACGCCCCACCCTGCTTCCGCTCGCCCTCCGTGGGCTGCATCCACTGTCTAATCAGTCCCAGTGAGATGAGCCAGGTCTCTCAGTTGGAAATGTAGAAATCACCCGCCGTCTACGTTGATCTTGCTGGGAGGTGCAGACCAAAGCTGTTCCTATTCAGCCATCTTGCCAGCTACCCAAACTTATTTTTAAATGATCACACTGTTAAGTTTGCAGTACTTAGCGATAATGTATCAAAATGTTTCCTTGGAATTTTATTCTACAGACCTATCTCCTTTTGAGATATGATATCTATAAACTACTTTCTCTTATTTTATAAATTTAATTCTTTAAATTGCCAGTGAATCTAAAGTATTTTCTACTCACCTGTTTTATGGGTCATACCTCTTTCAGATTGAGTTTCCATCTACCCTAGAGGTTCTGTCACATACCAATCATTGTTTCAGTCCTTGCAGGTTAATTGAGTTCCAAAAAAATTTTCAAGGGAGTGCTGGACACTGAAGAATATTGAGAGTAACAGACTGGGCAATTCCACAGCTGGGTATATGTTCAAAATAATTGAAGCAGGAACCTAAACAGATATATGTCCACCCATCTTCATAGCAGCATAATTCACAATAACCAAAAGGTAGAAGCAATCCAAGTGTCCATCAACAGATGAACAGATAAATAAAAATTGATATATACATACAAAGGAATATTATTCAGCTTTAAAAAAGAAAGAAATCCTAACGTGTGCTGCAACATGAATGAACCTTGAAGACATTATGCTAAGTGAAATAAGCCAGACACAATGGCATAATTACTGTGTGATTCCATTTATGTGACATACCTAGAGTAGTTAGCTTTATAGACAAAGTAGAATGATGGTAGCCAGGGGATTGGGGAGGGGTGAATGGGAAGTTATTGTTTAATGGGTAAAAAGTTTCAGTTTTGCAGGATGAAAAAGTTGTAAAGATGGGTAGTGATAATTGCACAATAATATGAATGTACAATGGCACTGAGCTGTATATTCAACAATGCTTAAAATGGTAAATTTTATGTATATTTTTATTTTTTAAACTTATTTTTCAATTTTAAAAAATTAAACATAACCTAAAGAGTAAGATGCTGGTGATGAAGGTAGAAAAGATGACTGTTCATTTTGATCCTCTTTATAAATGTTGAATGAATCTGTTGAATTACATGGCAGTCAGGTGAAGGAAATCATTTCTGCATTTATAAGCTGGAAAAACTAACCATGTTCTTTATCTGTTGGAGAGCAACTACTAATGAGATCTTCATACAATAACACCTTATTATATTAAGCATTGTAGTAAAAAAGTAAATATATATTTATATGCATGTAAATACATATATAGTGCTTTATAGAAAGTTTAAACTTCCCCAAGTTTCTATACTAAATAAATCACCAAAAATTGGAGAAAGCAATACAACTTTTGTTCTGAACTGGAAATAATGTGTTTCCAATTAAATAGGTTCTCCGAAATATAAATTGTAGATTTTTCTGTTTTGTTTGTTTTAAGACAGGGCCTCGCTCTGTTGCCAAAGCTGGAGTACAATCATGGCTCACTACAACCTCAGCCAGGCTCAAGCGATCCTCTCTTCCCAACCTCCTAAGTAGCCGGGACTACAGGCGCATACCACCCTGCCCAGCTAATTATTTTTGTATTTTTTCTTTGGTGGGGACTGGGTTTTGCCATGTTGCCCAGGCTAGTCTCAAACTCTTGAGCTCAAGTAATCTGCCTTCCTAGGCCTCCCTCCTAAAATGTTAGGATTATAGGCGTGAGCCACCACACCCGACCTAAATTGTAGACTTTTCTGAACACTCAGAATTCTTGTTTGAATTGTAATTTTTCACAAAGGGAGAAAATGTACTAAGTCAGATACTTTCAACTGGAAGACTGGTGCTATCACATCAAAATCACCTAGTGAGTTTTTGGTAAATACAGTCCTAACTTTTTTTTTTTTTTTTTTTTTTTTTTTTTTTTTTTTTTTTTTTAATTTTAGAATTAGGGGAGGGTGCGATACTTTTTCAGGGTTTGTTACATGGATATATTACATAAGGCTGGGGTTTGGGCTTCTATTGAACCCATCACCCAAATAGTGAATACAGTATCCAATAGTAGTTTTTCAACTCACCCCCACCCAGTTCCTGCCTCCCCCTTTATGTCCATGTATACCCATTGTTTACCTTCCACTTATAAGTGAGAGTGTGGAGCATTTGGTTTTCTGTTTCTGTGTTAATTCACTTTGGATAATGTCCTCTGGCTGCATCCATGCTGCAGCAGAAGACATTATTTCCTTCTTTGTTATGGCTGTATAGTATCCCATGATGTATATGTACCACACTTTCTTTATCCAGTCCACTGTTGATGGACACTTAGGTTGATTCCATGACTTTGGCATTATGAATAGTGATGTAATAAACATAAGAGTGCAGGTATCTTTTTGGCAGAACAATTTCTTTTCCTTTGGGTAGATACCCAGTAGTGGGGTTGTTGGGTTGAATGGTAATCCTGTTTTAGTTCTTTAAGAAAGTTCCAAACTGCTTTCCACAGGGGCTGAACTAACTTACATTCCCACCAACAGTATGTGTTTCCTTTTCTCTGTATCCTCGCCAACATGCAATTTTTTAACTTTTTAATAATAGCTGTGCTAACTAATGTGATGATATCTCATTGTGGTTTTAATTTGCATTTCTCTGATTATTAGTGATGCGGAACATTTTTCATATGCTTGTTGGCTGCTTGTATGTCCCATTTTTAAAATTTTTATTTATTTGTGTTTTATAGAGAAAGGGTCTTGCTATGTTGCTCAGGCTGATCTCATACTTCTTGAGGCTCAAGCAGTCCTCCTGCCTCAGCCTTCCAAAGTGCTGAGATTATAGACATGAGCCACCATGCCCAGCTGTATGTCTTACTTTGAGAAGTGTTTGTTCATGTCCCTTGCCTACTTTTTAATGGAGTTATTTGGGTTTTTCTTGTTAATTTGTTTAGGTTCCTTATAGATTCTGGATATTAGTCCTTTGTTGGTTGCATAGTTTGCAAATATTTTCTCCCATTCTGTAGGTTGTCTGTTTACTTTGTTGATAGTTTCTTTTGTTGTGCAGAAACTCTTAAGTTACAATCGTCAATTTTATTTTTGTTGCATTTGCTTTTGAGATCTTAGTCATAAATTATTTGGCTAGGCCTATGTGCAGAATAGTTTCTCCTAGGTTTTTTCTAGGATTTTTATAGTTTGAGGTTTTATGTGTAAGTTCTTTAATCTATCTTGAGTTAATTGTTGTATATGGTGAGAGGTGTAGGGGTCCAGTTTCATTATTCTGCATATGGCTAGCCAGTTTTCCCAATATCATTTATTGAATTGAGTGTCCTTTCCTCACTGTTTATTTTTGTTGACTTTGTTTAAGATCAGTTGGTTGTAGGTATGTGGCTTTATTTCTGGGTTGGTTCTCTATTTTGTTCCGTTGATCTATGTGTCTATTTTTGTGCCAATACCATGCTATTTTGGTTACTATACCCTAGTAGTATAGTTTGAAGTCAGGTAATGTGATGCCTCTGGCTTCGTTTTTTGCTTAGGATGGCTTTGGCTATTCAGCTGCCCTGCCTTCTTAAAAGCACCTTTCTCTCAATCTGATGCAACCCTGTGAGGAGTATTAGAAAATACATCTTCAAGGAGATGTTTGAGAATGCAGGCAGTACAGTTTGGGGCAAGGGGAGTGTAGGATTTTGTATGGTTGAAAATGTTCCCTTAGGTGATATAGCAATGCTGTCTATCCTCCACCTGTCACTTTGAGAATCACTGGATTAGGTGATTTAATAATGCTGCAAGTTCCGTGATCTGGTGGAATAACGAAAACAGAACCTTTTAACAGCTAAGGGTCTAGTTCTTCAATAACTCAGGCCTTGGGAAATGCTTCTTCTTTCGATCCTTCAAAATCCATCCACACTTACAGGCAATCTACAGTTTACTTTAAATAGTCTCCTACCTTTGAGGTGCTTATAATTTAACATAGTTATATCCCAATGCTCTTTGTCATTTTATTTTAAGTAAATGGGGGTATTGATGTTACTTGTCTTCATGTTCCTGAGTCCTTAAAGAAACGTGTTACCTCATCTGCTGGTTAAGTTTTCATGTTCTATGCCCATTACTCTGCAAGAAAAGGTCAGTGTGATTTGCAATTCTGGTAGACATAAAGTTCAGAGAATGTGCATTAGAAAATGCAAACTCTAAAGGAAAACAATCTCAGCACTGGAAGAATAATGTCAGCACATGATCCCAACTCAAAATATTAATATAAATCATTTTTTAAATGTCTCTACTGCAGCCAAATCAATTTTAAATGATAATCTTGTTGGCATAGGTTGGTGATGGTAAGGATAGAATAAACGAAGTGGCATTCTTTTAAAATGTCTTGTATGGCATTCATAGAAAAAAGTTCTTACCAGGTAAGACCTTAGAGAAAATATATTTCTTACCTATGAATGTAAGTTACTAAGTTATTAGCTCATGTTCCATTTTAGATTATTGTAATCACAAAAGATAAATTCCTTTAATTAATAGTCAAAAATAACTTAGAATAACATGTGGAACTGTCACATTTTTGACAAAGTAATATCTTTGAGATGTGGTTCATTTAGTTCAGTGATCTCAGGCCTGAAGAAATGAGACTTCTTTCAACTCCCACCTTTTTATTGAAAAGGACCCTTCTAGAAGGCAAAATAAGAGGCAGCCTATCCTAAACAGATATAAACCCTATTATAGCACTGATTTCTGGAGGGATGTTTAAGTCAGATTTGTTGAGATATAGATTACATATAGTAAAATCCACAAATATGTTACCAAGTAACACATAACAACCGCCACAGACTGTAGACCACCTTGTACAGTTTGTATTGAAGTATAATATGCATACAAAATTGATACAACTTTTCATTAAGTGGATGGACCTATGTAGCTATAACCAGATCAGGAAATACAATACTTATAGCACTTTAGAAGCTTCTCGTTGTGCCCCCTCCTAATCATTATCCCCACCGAAGGTAACCATTGTCTTAGCTTCTACTACTGACAATTAGCTTTGCCAGTTTTTGAAATGGAACCACTCAGTATGTAGACTTTATCTGCTCTATCTCCATCCATTTTTGTGCACTTTCTTACTTTTTGACAACATAAGATCCCCCAGGCTCACGTTGTATTTTCTCCACTTCAGTCCTATAATCAACGATTTCTCCACAGAACCCTGGTTCCCTTTATTGAAGAACAGTTTTTAGAAACCTGTAACTGTGCTCTAGATATGCTCTTCGTTCCCTGAGTGTCTTTCCTTCTAGGCCCTCTTAGCAAACAAAACTTGGCAATAACCTATGTATACTCACTCATCTATATTTATGTCTATATCTGTATATTTATATATTTTTAAAACATGAAGTCATACTGATAACTTTTATTTCAGTCCAGCAACACAAGGTTCATTCTAGCCTTCATTCTTCCTTTTTTACTTCTTCCTTTGACATTGAAAATTCTGGCTCTCGTTATCTAAAATGTATTTACTTATTTGTTTTATCCTAAAGCAGTTTTGAATTGCTCACCCATACCCTTGTATGAGAAAGAGATGTACCCTTTAGAGTATAGTATTTGCTTACAGTTCCTTTTTTCTGTAGCCCAGTAGTGTCCAATCAATATATAGTTATCCAAAATAAATTAGCTCTTTTACTTCATCCACTTATTGTGGTTATATTATTCATTTGTAATAGAGGTAGTGTCATTTGTTAAGAGTATTCCATTTTGGTTTCTTTTCACATCCTGATTGGGGTTTTATTTTCTCAATAAATAAAATTCACTTTTTGTAGTGTCAAGTTCTGTGGGTTTTGACAAATACATAAGATCATGTAACCACCGTCATAGTCATGATACCAAAGAGTTACATTTTTTGGTTTCAGATTTGCAAGGTTGGTACCAATATACACTCCCCCAATTTTATGAGACAGCGCTAATTGTTCCACATCTCTACCAGTATTTGCTACTATCCGTCTTTTTAATTTTAGCCATTCTGATGAGTATATAATAGACCTCAATGATTTTGATTGGAATTTTTCTGATTTGTAGTGAGATGGAGCTCCTTTTCATCTGCTTACTGGCATTTGGTTTTTTGTGTGTAGTTTTGTTTTGTGTTGTTTTGTTTTTTGAGATGGAGCCTCACTCTGTCACCCAGGCTGGAATGCAGTGGCACGATCTTGGCTCACTGCAATCTCCACCTCCTGGGTTCAAGCGATTCCCTTGCCTCGGCCTCCTGAGTAGTTGGGACTGCAGGCACCCACCATCACACCTGGCTCATTTTTTTTTATTTTTAGTAGAGATGGGTGTTCCACCCTGTTGGCCACGCTGGTCTTGAACCCCTGACTGCAAGTGATCCACCCGCCTCAGCCTCCCAAAATGCTGGGATAACAGGCATGAGCCACCGTGCCCATACTTGCTTACTGGCATTTGGATATCTTCTTTGATGGTATTGCTGTTGGGGTCTTTTGCCCATATTGAGTTGTCTTATTGATTTAGAATTATTTTTACAGCCTGTATGCAAGTCTTTTGTTAGATAAATGTATTGTAGATATCTCCTGCTACTCTGTGACTTGCCTTTTCACTCTCTTCATGGTATCTTTTGATAAACAAAAGTTCTTGATTTTAATATAGTACAATTCATAATGTTTTCCCCTTATGATTAGTGCTTCTCATATCCCTTTAAAGAAAATCATAGCATATCTCAAACTTGTGAAGATATTCTTCTGTTGTTTTTTTTCTAAAACTTTTCTTTTACTTTTTTCAACTAGCACAATTCATCTAAGATTAATTTATATATATATAAGGTGTAGGATAGGGAGAATTATTCATTTATTTTGCCCATATGAATAACCAATTGACCCAACATCATTCCTTGACAGGAATATCCTTTCCCTAACTGCATTACATTGACACCTTTGTCGTGTTTCAGATGACCTTATATCAGTGAGTCTTTTTCTAGGCTATTTCATTGTCCTTATTCTCTATCCTTTACCAATTGCACACTCTCCTGATAGCTTAGGTTTATAATCAGTCTTTTTATCTGGCAATGTCAGTCTTCTGAGTTTATTCTTCAAGATTATCCTGGCTTTTCTTGGCTCTTTGCATTTCTACTTAAATTCTAGAACTGGCCTGTTAATTGTCACCAAAGAAATTTTTTTTTAAATCCCTTTCTAGAATTTTTTCAGATTATATTGAATCTGCAAGTCAATTTGGAGAGAACTTATTTCTTTACAGTATTTTGTCTTCCAATCCATATTTTCCTCTATTTATGCAGTCTTTAATTTTTCTCAGGACTTTTTTTCTTTTCAGTGTAAAGGTCTTGTATATCTTTTTTTGTTTTTATCATTATACCTTTATTTATTTATTTATTTAT
>NW_016805265.1:2310284-2342549 GCF_001698545.2 Rhinopithecus bieti | reverse complement strand
TGTCATGGTTTTTATCTCTGTCAGTTCGTTTATGGCCTTCTCTGCATTGATTATTCTAGTTATCCATTCTTCCATTCTTTTTTCAAGATTTTTGGTTTCTTTGCACTGGGTACATAATTCCTCCTTTAGCTCTGAGAAGTTTGATGGACTGAAGCCTTCTCTCAACTCGTCAAAGTCATTCTCCATCCAGCTTTGATCCGTTGCTGGCGATGAGCTGCATTCCTTTGGAGGGGGAGATGTGCTCTTATTTTTTGAATTTCCAGCTTTTCTGCCCTGCTTTTTCCCCATCTTTGTGGTTTTATCTGCCTTTGGTCTTTGATGATGGTGATGTACTGATGGGGTTTTGGTGTGGGTGTTCTTCCTGTTTGTTAGTTTTCCTTCTAACAGTCAGGACCCTCAGCTATAGGTCTGTTGGAGATTGCTTGAGGTCCACTCCAGTCCCTGTTTGCCTGGGTGTCAGCAGCAGAGGCTGCAGAAGATAGAATATTGCTGAACAGCAAGTGTACCTGTCTGATTCTTACTTTGGAAGCTTTGTCTCAGGGGTGTACCTCGCCATGTGAGGTGTGGGGTGTCGGTCTGCCCCTAGTGAGGGATGTCTCCCAGTTAGGCTACTTAGGGGTCGGGGACCCACTTGAGCAGGCAGTCTGTCAGTTCTCAGATCTCAACCTCCGTGTTGGGAGATCCACTGCTCTCTTCAAAGCTGTCAGACGGGGTCGTCTGCATCTGCAGAGGTTTCTGCTGCTTTTTGTTTGTTTGTTTAGCTGTCCCCTGTCCCCAGAGGTGGAGTCTACAGAGACAGGCAGGCCTCCTTGAGCTGCTGTGGGCTCCACCCAGTTAGAGCTTCCCAATGGCTTTGTTTACCTACTTAAGCCTCAGCAATGGCGGGCGCCCCTCCCCCAGCCTCGCTGCTGCCTTGCAGTTAGATCTCAGACTGCTGTGCTAGCAATGAGGGAGCCTCCGTGGGTGTGGGACCTTCCCAGCCAGGTGTGGAATATAATCTCCTGGTGTGCTGTTTGCTAAGACCTTGGTAAAGCGCAGTATTGGAGTGGGAGTTACCCGATTTTCCAGGTGTTGTGTGTCTCAGTTCCCTTGGCTAGGAAAAGGGATTCCCTTCCCCCTTGTGCTTCCTAGGTGAGGCGGTGCCTCGCCCTGCTTCACCTTTCACTGGTCGGGCTGCAGCAGTTGACCAGCACCGATTGTCCAGCACTCCCTAGTGAGATGAACCCGTTACCTCAGTTGAAAATGCAGAAATCACCCGTCTTCTGTGTCGCTCGCACTGGGAGCTGGAGAGTGGAGCTGTTCCTATTCAGCCATCTTGCTCCGCCCCCCAGGTCTTGTATATCTTTTGTAAGATTCTTAGGTTTTCAATGCTATCTGTTTTTAAATGGCATCCTTTTAGGTTTCTATTTGTTTTTTACTGGTATATAGATTTTTAAATAATGACCTTTTTCACATATTAACTGCAATAACATATCAGATAATTATTTTGGATTTTCTATACATATAATTATATCATCTGTGAGTAAAGATAGTTGCATTTCTACTTTTCCAATTCTCATACAGCACTTTTTTTTCTTGCTACACTAGTTAGCACAGTAAGACATGTAGAATACAAGTAAATTGAAATGGTTATAGTGAGCACCTTTGTCTTATTCCCAATATCAGTTGAAAAACCTTCAGTATTTTATCAAAAAGGATAATGTTTGCTATAGTCTCTTTGTAGATACTCTATCAGATAAAGGAAATTTCTTTCCATTAATAGTTTGCTAAGAGTTTTTGTTTTGTTCTTGAGAGATTTTTTTAAAATCATGAATAGTTGTTGAATTTATCAGATGTTTTTACATGTAAAATTACTATATGATTTTTTCTCTTTTTTCTTTTAATACGTGACTTACAGATTGATTATGGAAAGATAATTCACCTTTGCATTCTTGGAATAATGCCCACATTGACACATTTTTTAATATCTTATTGTATTTGATCTGATGCTATTTTGTTTTCTGTTTGTTTTTTTGAGAGAGAGTCTTGTCCTGTCACCCAGGCTGGAGTGCAGAGGTGCTATCGAGGCTCACTGCAGCCTTCACCTCCTGGGCTCAAGCAGTCCTCCCACTTCAGCCTCCCAAGTAGCTAGGATTACAGGCATGTACCACTACACTAATTTTTAAAATTTTTTGAAGAGATGAGGTCTCACCGTCTTGCCCAGACTGATCTCAAACTCCTGGGCTCAAACGATTCACCCACCTTGGGCTCCCATAGTGCTGGGATTACAGGCGTGAGCCACCATGCCAGCCTCGCTTTATGTATTTTAAAGCTATCTTACTAAGTGTATATCAATTTAGAATTCTCATGTCTTCCTGATGCATTGAACCTTTTACCTTATGAAATGTCCTTCTTAATCTCTAATGATGCATCTTGCTTTAATATCTATGCCAGCTTTCTATTGGTTAGTGTTTACATGATGTATCTTTTTTCATTCCTTTATTTTCAATCTTTCTGGGTTTTTTAATTCATTCTGACAATCTTCATATTTTAATTGGCCTGTTTATATTTAATATGTTACTATTGTATTTGTGTTCATATCTTACATCTTACTCTTTTTGTTCTGTCTCACATGAGTACCTTCTTTTTTCTCTCCTTTCCTGCTGTTTTTGGATTAATCAAGTATTTTTTTCTTTTTCTTCTCTTTTAGCTTGTCAGTCTCTCCCTGTTGCCCAGGCTGGAGTGCAGTGGTGTGATCTCAGCTCACTGCAGCCTCCACCTTCCAGTTTCAAGTAATTCTCATGCCTCAGCCTCCTGAGTAGCTGGGATTACAGGCATGCGCCATCACACCCAGCTAGTTTTTGTGTTTTTAGTAGAGACATTTTTGCCGTGTTGGCCAGGCTGGTCACTAACTCCTGGCTTCAAGTGATCTACCCGCCTCGGCCTCCCAAAGTGCTGGGATTACAGGTGTGAGCCACTGTGCCCATCCTGAATTCTCAGTTTTTGTTTGTCTGAAAATGTTTCCTTTTGCCTTTCAATGAGTATAATTCTCTATGTTGGGAGTTATATTTTTTGAGCTCTGTATAAATGGCCTTCCGTTATCTTTTGGATTCTCTTATTTTTGTTGAGAAGTCAGCTGTTACTCCTAACCTGCTCTTTTGTATATAATATTTGTATTTTCTCTAGCTGCTTTTTAGAATTTGTGAAACTTTAACTTTATCCTTAGTTCTGGTTTTCCTTTTATTTATCCTGCTAGGATTTTTAGTGCGTCTTGAATCTGTGATTGATGACTTTAATCAGATTTGGAAAATTCTCAGCCATTATCTCTTTAGATACTAGAATTGTTTATACTTGGGAATCTAGTTATACATATACTAGGTCTTTTCATTGTATCTCGTATGCCTTTTATGCTCTTTTTTTTTTTGTATTTTTACCCCTTTTCCTCTCCAAGCTTCAGGCTGTATATTTTGCACTGACCTGGCATTTAGTTCCCTGATTCTCTCTTCTGCTTTGTCCATCTGCATTTCAAAACATCCAGTGTGGCTGGGTGCAGTGGCTCACGCCTGTAATCCCAGCACTTTGGGAGGCCAAGGCGGGCAGATCACTTGAGGCCAGGAGTTCAAGACCAGCCTGGCCAACATGGTGAAACCCTGTCTCTACCAAAAGTAGAAAAAATTACCTGGGCATGGTGGCAGGTGCCTGTACTCCCAGCTACTTGGGAGGCTGAGGCAGGAGAATTGCTTGAGCCCAGGAGGCAGAGGTTGCAGTGAGCCAAGATCGCGCCACTGCACTCTGGTCTGGGAGACAGAGCAAGTCTGTCTCAAAAAAAAAAAAATTCTAGTGGATACTTTATTTCAATAGTCCCTTTTTTTATTTTCTAAAGTATCTGATTATTTCTTATTCATCCTAGTTCTATAGTATAATCCTCTACCTTGTCATCTGTTTTTATCTAGCATATTAATCATGGTAGTAATAAATTCTGTGTCTGAAAACTACAATATCTCAGTCATTTGTAGGTCTGGCTTTTAAATATTTTTTTAATTTCCACATAATAATTGCAAATATTTATGGGGTACATAGTGATGGGTTTGGTGTTTTAAGAGATAGGGTCTTGCTCTGTCACCCAGGCCAGAGGGCCAGAGTCCAGTGTCATGATCACAGCTCACTGCAACCTGTATCTTCCAGGCTCAGACGATTTTCCCACCTCGGCCTCCTGAGTAGCTGGGACTACAGGCACGTGCCACCACACCTGGCTAATTTTTTTTATTTTTATTAAAGATGAGGTCTCACTGTGTTGCCCAGGCTGGTCTCAAACTCCTGAGCTTAAACGATCTTCTTACCTTGGCCTCCCAAATTGCTGGGATTATGGGCATGAACCCCCACGCCCTGACCATCATGATGTTTTGATATATATAATGTATGGTGATCAGAGCAGAGCAATTAGCATATCCATCATCTCAAACATTTATCATTTCTTTGTATTGGGAACATTCAATATCCTCCTTCTCACTATTTGAAACTATGTAATATATTATCGTTAACTGTAGTTATCCCGCAGTGCTGTAGAACACTAGAATTTATTCCTCCTATCTAGCTCTAATTTTGAATACTTTTAAAAATCTCTCCCTATTTTCTCCTTCTTCTTACCCTTCCTAGCCTCTAATATCCTCTGTTCTACTTTTCACTTCTGTGAGATCAACTTTTTTTAGCTTCCAAATTCGAGTGAGAACACATCGTGTTTAACTTTCTGTTCCTGGCTTATTTAGTGTAACATAATGTCTTACAGTTCCACCCATGTTATGGTGAATGACAGGATTTCATTCTTCTTTATGGATAAGTAGTATTCGATCATGTATATATACCACATTTTCTTTATCCGTTTATCTGTTGTTGGACATTTGGGTTGATTTCATGTCTTGACTATAGTGAATAATGCTGCAGTAAACATGGAGGTGCAAATATCTCTTTAACATACTGATTTCCTTTCCTTTGGAGAAATACCCAGTAGTGGGATTGCTGGATCATATGGTAGTTCTGTTTGTTTCTTTTCTCTGCATCCTCACCAGCATTTGCTTTTTTTTTGTTTGTTTGTTTTTTAAATAATAGCCATACTTATTGGGGTGAGATGATACCTCACTGGTTTTGATTTGCATTTTCCTGATGATTAGTGATAATGAGCTTTTTTCCCCATTTTTTTGGCCATTTGTATATCCTCTTTTGAGAAATGCCTGTTCAGGTCATTTGCCCTTTTTTTAAACAGAGTAGTTTTTTGTTTGTTTGTTTTTACTGTTGAGATGTTTAAGCTCCTTGTATATTATGGATATTAATTCCCTGTCTGATTAGATGAGTAGGTTGTAAGTTTTTTTTTCTATTTCGTAGGTTGTCTTTTCACTCTGTTGATTGTTTCCTTTGCTATGCAGAAGCTTTTCAGTTTAACATATCCCATTTGTTTACTTTTGCTTTTGTTTCCTGTGCTCATAAAAGGTTGTACTCCTAAAGGTTGTACTCATAAAACATTTTCCCAGACCAATGTTTTGAAGCATTTCCCTTATGTTTTCTTCTAGTAGTTTTATTGTTTTGGGTCTTACATTTAATCGATTTTGAGTTGATTTTTGCAGAGGGTTAGAGCTAGGAGCCTAGTTCCATTCTTATGCATATGGCTAGATGCATATTTAGTTTTCCCAGCACCATTTATTGAAGAAACTGTACTTTCTCCAATGACTATTCTTGGCACTTTTGTCAAAAATCAGTTGACTGTAGATATGTGGATTAATTTCTGGGTTCTCTATTCTGTTCCATTGGTCTTTGTGTCTGTTTTTATGCCAGTAACCTGCTGTTTTGGTTACTATAGCTTTGTCATATATTTTGAAGTCTGGTAGTATGATACCTCTAGCTTTGTTCTTCTTGCTGAGGATGTTTTTACCATTTAGGATCTTTTCTGATTCCATACAAATTTTAGGATTTTTTTTTTCTATTTCTGTGAAGAATGTCTTTCGTATTTTGATAAGGATTGTATTGAATTGGCACTTCACTTTGTGTAGTATATAGGTCTTTTTTTTTGTTTTTGTTTGTTTGGTTTTTGTTTGGTTGTATTTCCTTTTGGGGCTTGTTTCTTGGTTTGCCTGATAATTTTTTATCAAATGTTAAACATTGTCCATAATAAATTATAGAGCTTCTGTTAGTGTAGAGTAAAATTAGATCTAGGACTAAGCTAACTCAAGGTTGGGTTATAGTTTTTGGTAGACCCAGTCTACCTCTCATTTGCTTCCACTTCTATACCATGGCCCTCCTGGAATCTCAACTGAAATCCTGATGTGTTTACAAGATCCCTACTCATTATTGGGTTCTGAACTCCAAATTTTATGTTTTGTGTACCATACAACTAGTAAAATCACCACTCTGCCTTATGGATGCCTTATACTTGGTGTCTTTGCTTCTTGTCCTGCTTCCTGACAAATTTTGCAAATACCTTGAGTAGAGTATTTCCTGAGTTTCAGGCCTACTTTATTGTTTTCCCCTCCTCTTCAGGAACATAACCCTCAGTTCTGTCTGTCTTGACAGTCCCAAACTCGAATTTTTGTCTCACCACCCACTAGAGATTACAAAAAGTTATGTTGGCTTCTCTGCCTCTTAGTAGTCCATTGCCCAGATTCTTAGCCTCTTACCCAAAACAAGAATTTGTAAATGCCCTAGGGGGAAAATGACTTTTTGAATGTCAGTTTAGCTCTTTAAGATTCTCTTCTCTCTGAGACCTTCTCCTGTCAAATTTTGACTACCTTGTCAACTCTCTCATCCCTTCTTTAAAAAAAAAAAGAACTAAGCTTTTTTACCTTTTTATGGTCTGGGAATTGGTGTACTACAAGCTATGGCTTTAGAGCCTAACCAAAAAGTCCCTATTGAATACATTTTTTTTTTAATTAAATAGATACATAGCCAGAGAAAGTTAAGTGGGCTTATATGTGTATTATGTAAGGTACTTAGGTGATTTAGGAATACTGTTCTTCATATCACACTTTGGGAACTGTTGGATTAGGTCACTTTCCCAAGGTCTCAAAATTAGAAACAAAAGCTGCTAGATTACAACCCAGCCTTGGCCGGGTGCAGTGGCTCACGCCTGTAATCCCAGCACTTTGGGAGACCAAGGCGGGAGGATCACCTGAGGTCGAGAATTCGAGACCAGCCTGACCAACATGGAGAAACCCTGTCTTTACTAAAAATACAAAATAAGCTGAGTGTGGTGGCACATGCCTGTAATCCCAGCTACTCGGGAGGCTGAGGCAGGAGAATCGCTTGAACCCGGGAGGCAGAGGTTGCGGTGAGCTGAGATCGTGCCAAGCCTGGGCAACAAGAGTGAAACTCCATCTATAAAAAAAAAAAAAGAACCCAGCTTCTTAATCTCAGACTAGTCCAATCTGTTCTATACCATGTTAACTCATTTGCTTACATCTGTGGTTTTCAACCAGAAACAACTTTCCCCCTTCCTTTCAGTTACGACAACTGGCTGGTGTGGAAGAGTTGGGTCTTCCACTGGCATTTTGTGGGTAAAAGCCAGGGATGCTGCTATATATCCTATAATGCACAAGACAGCCAATTAACAATAAAGACTTATCTGGCCCAAATTATTAATTGCATCAAGGTTAGAAAAGCCCTGTCTTACAGTATCTCTCAAAATGTATATATTTACAGGATCACTGGCTGATTCCTCTTTACACTTAATCATAAGGTCAACACCAATGGGCTTTAGTAGTATAAAGCTTCTTGCAGAAATACATCCAGAGGCCCTTTGACCCAAGAAAATGTCCATATATGCTCTAGTCCATATTTGGTTAACTGTGTTTCTCAAAGCTTTTGCCAAATAAGCTCCAATTCTAAGACTTCTCTTTAGTTAGAATTTGTTAGAGCTGGAAAACTTTCTGGTATAGAATTGTGCATGCATATCTTATAAATGCATTTTGTATGCATGAATGGATATCTAGATGATAGTGACATTTACCTACACATTTATAGATTTTATTTATATATATACACATATGTACATAATATATATGTATTCTAAGCATGTATATGTATGTGTATATATATACACGTTAGTCTTAATGGTTCTTAGAGAAATGTATTCATTTTGGTTTATAACTCTGATCAATTTCTATAATCAAAAGCTCTTGAAAATGTAACACAAATAGATATTTAATTAAAAGGTATATTACCAAATGTTTTCAGAATAATTGTTGTTTGTACCAGTGAGTATTTCTTTCAGAAATTCAATTAGACTCTAAAATTCGTTTTTCAAAGCATTACAACTTGGCGGCAAAATTTTCTTTTGGCTGAAACACTGCATGCAAGCTTTTGGCTCAGATAAAAATCTGTGGAAATATAGCCGAAAACTCTGATTCAGATAACTGAATGGCTAAAATTTTCCTTGTTTAAAAGGAATAAACTGGTTACACGTGAAATATTAAAAACTGTGTTTAAAAGAATAGTTAACTATTGCCTTATTTCTTTTAAGTCTTAACCAAGCTGGCTTATCCTATTTCAACTGCTTTAGAACTCACATCATTTTGATTCATTTATTTTTTTTTTTAAGTATCCCAATAGAAGCCATCATTTCTAAGGTTCCACCCCAACTTTGCTGAGTCTTGGCCCAGAAGATTTGTTTAGCTTTTATCTGCTATTGTTAAGGT
The DNA here is from genome assembly GCF_001698545.2 of Rhinopithecus bieti. Taxonomy (NCBI): domain Eukaryota; kingdom Metazoa; phylum Chordata; class Mammalia; order Primates; family Cercopithecidae; genus Rhinopithecus; species Rhinopithecus bieti. The sequence continues at coordinate 2,333,889 of NW_016805265.1, read as the reverse complement.
ATTTTGAATTTTAAATTCTTGTGTTTTAAACCTTTCTGTGTTTTAAAGCCTTTCTGGTTGTAAAATCTCAAGAAAATATCCAAATTCTTTTGTTAATAATTTGGCACTTAGCCATCTACTCAATTTATTTATCATGGTAAATTTTGCTTATACTCAATTATTTCCTCTAGTCCTAGAACTTCACCCCTTACCATAATGAAGGGGCAGTTTAAAAAACAGGTGTTTTGTAAGTAATTCACGTGGTTTAGTATGCAAAAAGTACAATTATCAGAGCTGTTCAGCTGTCAGTACTTGTGAGGAAGTAAGCAGTTTTTTCGTTACTGGAATGACCATATAACTTATTAGAAAAACTCAGATGCTTTTGAGAGTGAAAGACGGGGGTGCTATTAATAATACTAGGACAGTTCTGGGCAAACCAGCCCATATGGTCACACTAATCATTACAGATATTTAAACAAAAATATTTGGTAAAATGAATTTGTGTATTGGTTGAGGTTTTGGGCTGTGTTTATTTCTAACATTTCTTCCAGTGAAAAGATTCTTGATCATGTGCTAAGTATATACCAGGTAATATAGAACTTAAAAAAAAAAGTGAGAATCTCTAATCTCAAGCAGGACAAGTTGGAGAGGCAAGACACTTAATGCAGTAATGTAATAGCACAAATAAATTCAATTCATTATGGTTTTATCGAGTGCTACTGTATGTCAAGAATTGTGGTTATAAAGACGAAGAAAACAAAAACTCCATTTCTTGAAATCTAGAAGAAGAGACATATACTTAAATAATATGATGTGAAAAATGGTATTACTTTCATGAACTAACTTTTATAGAACAATAGGAACAAGAAGTTGGGGAAAGCTTTTCAAAGCAAGTGATGTGTGAACTAGGCCTTGAAAATCCTTACAATTTTGGCAAGTTGAGATTACAAAGGTATTCAAAGTTAACGAGGTAATAAGAGCAAAAGGCAGAGTCTTTCCTATGATTTGTTACAAGGAATGGCAGAAGGGAGATATGGGGCAAGCATCTCTGAAATGGTAATTGTGATGGGATTTAAATGCTATGCTGGGCAATACATTATTAAGTGCTTAAAAGATATATAGAGAGAAGACATCCTTTGGACTGAGAAACATTTTGTGGTCAGTTTACCATAATCCCATAAAAAGAAAGGAATCACACTTCTATTTGTTTATAAAGTCCTATTTCAAGGGATCAACAAATACTAAAGATGAAAATCCTTTTTTTAATTAAATGCTAAAGAATAAAAGCTGCAATAATCCCTCTAAAAAGTATTAGTGATGAACAATCCCATGGGGTTATAGTGAGACAAATGTGATAGGGTTAGAAAATTGTAGAGAAAATTATGGTAAAAGCACTAGGGAAATGTCTTAGAAAATTAATAAAGATTGGCTTGGTTTAAAGATGGTAAATAAAGACTAATGCAAAAGGCTAATGAATTCAGTCATGGAGAAAGTTTATACTATAGTGTTTGCTAAAAGAATTACTACTAGATGGGATTTTTATTAAGCATTTTTTTATTTAACGAAAAAGGATAGCTCATTAATAAAATGTGTAGTTGATTCTAAATTAGGAGGTACTGTAGCTGATACTACATTCTAGAAATTCTGATAATAGACTCTAGAAATAGATGTTTGAAATAGATGTTTAAAATAATATTTTAAAGAAAATCACATTCACCCCATTTTAAATCCACATAGAAGCAGCAGTTAACATTAAAAACTTGTGTCCTCTTCCAGGAGGTAGTCATGGTTTAAGGGTTCAGAAATCAATGGTAGAATCACCTGAAATTTAAAGCAGTAGAAATATGCCTTCACTAAAGAGTCTAAATTTTTTTTTTTTTTTTTTTTTTTTTTTTTGTGGAGGAGTCTTGCTCTGTGCCCAGTTTGGAGTGCAGTGGCACAATCTCGGCCCACTGCAACCTCCACCTCCTGGGTTCAAGCAATTCTCCTGCCTCAATCTCTTCCAAGTAGCTGGGACTACAGGTGTGTGCCACCACGCCTGGCTAATTTTTTGTATTTTTAGTAGAGATGGGGTTTTACCATGTTTACCAAGCTGGTCTTCACTCTTGACCTCAAGTGATCCACCTACCTCAGCCTCCCAAAGTGCTGGGATTACAAGCATGAGCCACTGCGCCTGGCCCAAGAGTCTAAATTTATAGGATGTATATGATTGAAAGTGACTTTTGTGAACATTTAAATAAATCTTTGTGATTGAATTTTCTATGGAACATTTTTCCTTCAGTGGCTTGCATTTTAATGAAGGAATTATTTTAAAATTATCTTATTCCCTCTGGATGTTGTTTAAATATCTAGAGGGTATCTAGGGCTTAAGGAAGATTGCATGTGGGAAATGAGTGGAGAACAAGGGTAGTTTCCTGCAACAGTTATATGGATCCCTAGCAAGGTTCATATTTCTGTCTGTACTGCTGGTTAATCTGAATATTCCCATAAATTGTGGAACATAATCCATGGCCTCGATTTTCTGTGTCTTGTAGTAAGATTTATCATTTTATTTCTACCATAAATTAGAGATCATTACATGATTACTATGAAGGATCAACATTGCTATTTGTTATGATCAAATAAACAGTATTTTTGCAGTTGACTATTCAGGGATCTGTTAAAGCATTTAGACCTTAGGCCGTTATAGCATATATATATATATATATAAGCTTTTTGGAGACTTGGCTCTCACTACTTTGAGAATTTGGCACACAGGGTAATCAAAAAAAAGCTTTCTTGGCTCATGCCTGTAATCCCAGCATTTTGGGAGGCAAAGGCAGAAGGATCTCTCGAGCTCAGGAGTTCGAGACCAGCCTGAGCAACATAGCGAGACCTCATCTCTACTAATAGTAAAAAATTAGCACAGCATGGTGATGCGCACCTATAGTCCCAACTACTCAGGAGGCTGAGGTGGGAGGATCACTTGAGCCAGGGAGTTTGAGGCTGCAGTGAGCTATGATTGTGCTACTGCACTCCAGCCTGGGTGACAGAGTGAGACCCCATCTAAAGAAAAAAAGCTTTCTTTTGAAATGGCCTCAGGTTTATCGATTTTTACTTTAACATTGCTCTACATATTCAGATTTATTTTGTTGACTTTTTTTTTTTTTTTTTTTTTTTTAAGTACAAAGAGTGTTTTGGGCAGGGGAAAGAAATTCACAATTTTTTTTTTTGTTGTTGTGTTTTGTTTTTTGAGATGGAGTCTTGCTCTGTCACCCAGGCTGGAGTATGCAGTGGCGCAATCTCAGCTCACTGCAACCTCCGCCCCGCCAGGTTCAAGCAGTCCTCCCACCTCAGCCTCCCAAGAAGCTAGGATTACAGGCATACACCACCTCACCTGGCTAATTTTTTTTTTTTTTTTTTTATTGTTAGCAGAGGTTGGGTTTCACTATGTTGGCCAGGCTGGTCCCAAACTCCTGACCTCAAGTGATCCACCCTGCCTCAGCCTCCCAAAGTGCTCAGATTACAGGCGTAAGCCACCACACCCGGCCTACCACAATGTTTTTTAACTGAACAGTTGACTGCAGTAAGCTTTTAGAAGCCTATGTGTTGGTATTTGAGCATATGAGGAGGATCATAATGGGGATCATTAGGTTTCTTTGACAGGTGATGTTAAGAACCCAACCCAGCATGCCACTTGTAAACTGTCTATACATAGAGACATTTGTCACCATTGACAGTTCTGACGTTTAATCTGGGATCTATTTGCAACTCAGCTTTCCATGTGTTTGATAGTCTCAAGTCTTATGTATTTGGTAGTCTCAATTCAGGCTCAAAGCATCAGCTTTTTTCTTCTAGTTTTTCTAGATTTTACCTAATAAGGAAAAATAGAAATACCTGTTTTCTATTGAGGTGATCATTTCTCTTCAGATGAGTCATGCCAGTCATGGTTCTTGGATGTTGACCTCTTGTGCTGTTTTAGTAGTTCACAAGCCAAAGCTGCACTAAATAGGATTATGGAAATTAGATTAACGGTCTAGGAACCAGGCATAGTGCTTTGGTTGAATAGGAAAGTCTGTAAAGTGGAGCCAGTAGGACCTGAAAAAAACTTAATCCAGGTGAGGCAGATGTTCTGTATCTCACCTGTCTCACCTAGATTAAGTTTTTTTCAGGTCCTGCTGGCTCCACTTTACTGACTTTGCTATTCAACCAAACCACTATGCATCCTTTTTGGGGCACTAATCTAACTCCAAAGGCATACAACAACCTCATCACTTCTAGTATGAATACAACCAAGATATTGTGTGAGCTGAGAGTGGCAGAAGAAAACTGGAAAAAGCTCTTTCTTAGACAACCAGTGTCACTTGGAGAAGTCTATTCTTATATAAAAGGAGTTATATTGGTCTTCTGAGAAGAAAGGTTGTCGGGAACTGGCAAGCATTAAAATGCCTAACCAACACCTCGGAGTTAGAGCAGTCTAGTTTTAGAAGGCAGAGACTAGGAGAGATAATCAGTCATAGCTAAAGACAGGGAATCTAGACCAAAGCTCATCCCAGTTCCTAGGATTAGTGCAGAATACAATTTATTAAGCTAGAACAGAAGCTTTGCAGTCACAGTTGGATCATCACAACTTACATCTGGATGTCAGAAATAATTCTGCACCCTACTCTTTTTTTTTTTTTCCTTTTTTTTAAGTTAAAGAGACTCTGTCTCCCAGGCTGGAGTAGAGTGGAGTGATCTTAGCTCACTTCACCCTGGAACACTTGGGCTGAAACAATCCTCCTGCCTCAGCCTCCCATATAGCTAGGACTACAGGCACACGCCACCATATTGTCTAATTTTTTTAAATTCTTTTAGAGACGGTCTTGCTGTGTTGTCCAGACTGGTCTCAAACTCCTGGCCTCAAGTGATTCTCCTGCTTTGACCTCCTGAGTCACTGGGATTACAGAGCACCCTATTCTTGATTTGTATTCTTCCCTTGTCAGGACTAGCTTAGAGCTGTTACCCCAATTCTGTAAGTAAGTGCAGCCTTAACTATCAAGACCCAAGAAAGATATGAGCAAAGCAAAATGAGGAGCTCACGCAAGCAAAATTAAGACTTGAAATGTCAGCAGATAAGGTATCTGAACATGTCTATGATAGGAAGCCAGTTGCAACTTAACTACTGCAGTGCTAAATTAAACCACTGCTATGCATACCATATTTGAAGTAATAATTGGATACAAAGGTATATGGCCCTTACTTCAAAGAGCTGCTACTTGTGAAGTGTACACTAGAAGACAGTATGTAGAAAAGATTATGTGAATTTTACCAAAATATGTACTATAGAAATAATGCATGACTTCACATCACACTGGTGATCAGAGAAACAGTGTATTTTAAAAGTGACATGTAAACTGGTTTGTGAAACACAAATGAGATTTTGATGCAAAATATAACTAGAAATGACCTTAGATATCAGCAGGTACATCTTAGAAATTTGAGAAACATTAAGACCCACTACTAGTGGGGTAAATGTTGGTGTACAGTTTTTCTTGGTGACAGCTTGAGAATACATATCAAAAGCCTTAAAATATGCATATCCTTTGACTCAGTAACTTTACTTACAAATTAATCCTATGGAATAATTTAACATATGCACAAAGATTTACATGCAAGAATTTTCTTCATAGCATTGGTCTTAAATTTTTTAATTTTTTTTAACTTCTCATTTTGCAGCAATAAAAAAAAGTTGTAAAAATAGTAGATATTTTCCATATATCCTTCATCCAGCTTTCCCAAACATTAGCATTTTATATAACCAGAGTACATTTATCAAAACCAAGGAGTTAATAAATAGGTAGAATTTTTTTCAAATAAATAAATAATAAAATTTTAAAACCAGCAAACTACTATAGATGTGATACTATTATTGAAGCTACAGACCTTTTTCAGATGTTCCCAATTATCCCACTTTTTTTTTTTTTTTTTTTTTTTGGTCCAGGATACAGTCTAGGACTCTACTCTGTGCTTACTAGGTAATCATATTCTTTTATTCTGTTGCTATCTGGCATAATTCTTCAGTCTTTTTTTCTCCTCCTTAACATTAACACTTTTGAAGGGTACTGGCTAGTTATTTTATAGAATGTCTCTCAATTTTTGTTTGACTAATGTTTTCCTGTGATAAAATTCACATTATGCATTTTTGGCAAGAATACCACAGAAATAATATTATGCTCTTCTCAGTGAATCATATTCAAAGATATATGATACCAATTAGCCTCGATAGTAGTGATGTTGACATTGATTCACTTTACTTGGTTAAAGTGGTGCCTGCCCGTTTTCTCCATTGTAAAGTTAGTATTTTTCCCTTCTTAATGAATAAATACCTCATGAGGAGGTACTTCCAGATATGTCTTCCATACATATATTGATTAATCTTGCCTGAAATAATTACTACTGTGCTATTAGCCAAAGAATTATATTTTACTTTTATTATTCCTTATAAACTTCTTAATTCAAAATTCTACACTTATTAACAGAAAAGAGCTTTTTCTTCCCCATTTTTTTGTTTATTCATTTACTTATTTATACCATATGGACTCATGAATATTTTATTCTATTATTTAAAATATATCACTACAACTATTTATTGTGTTCCTCAGATTGTCCTAGATTTGACCATTGGAAGTGCCTTCAAGTTGGTTCTTATGAACTTCCAGTGTACTACAGTTATTTTCTGACTTCCTTACATTCTGACACCATAAGATCTCCAGGTTCATATTGTGTTTTCCTTGCCCCAGCTATGAAATAGAAATTTCTCCAAGAAGCCCTGGTTTCTTTTATTGTATACTAAGAATTTATACATATATCTATATCTATCTATATCTATGTCTATATTTAACGTGTGTGTGTGTGTGTGTGTATATATATATAATTTTTTTTTTTTTTTTTATATATAAATTTTTTTTTTTTTTTTTGAGAAGGAGTTTCACTCTTGTTGACCAGGCTGGAGTGCAATGGCACAACCTCAGCTCACTGCAACCTCTGCCTCCCAGGTTCAAGTGATTGTCCTGCCTCAGCCTCCCATGCCTGGCTAATTTTTTTTTTTCTTTTTTTTTTTTTTTTTTTTGGTAGAGACAGGGTTTCTCCATGTTGATCAGGCTGGTCTCAAACTCCTGACCTCAGGTGATCCACCTGTCTCGGCCTCCCAAAGTGCTGGGATTACAGGCGTGAGCCACTGCACCTGGCCCTGTGTATATATTTTTAAAACATGAGTACACAGTAGTATCACCTATTGTAATCCAACACCACAGAGTTCAGGACTGGCTTAGAGCTGTTACCCCAACTCTGTATGTGCAGTCTGAACCATCAAGACCAGGGAACGATATAAGCAGAGCAAAATGAGGAACTCACACAACCACACATCATGATTAATTTTATTTAAGTATATAGAAAATTACCATGGTTCTAAAAGTCAAGAACTATCCACAAAGATATAGTAAAGGAAGTGTCACTTCCCTGACATTACTTTTTCGCCATTCTTGTTTTAATGTTCTTCCCACCCTGTTCCCACCTACCTCTTGTAGGTAACCAATCTCAGTTTTTGGCTTTTCTGTATTTCTTCTTCTTCTTTTTTTTTTTTTCTAACAGCTTCACTGAGATACAATTCAGGCACTATATAATTTCCTTATTTAAAGTATACAATTCATTTTTTTTTTGTATATTCATAGGTTGTGCAACCATCACCACAATCAATTTTAGAACATTTTCATCATCCCAGAAACTGTCTCTCTCCAGCTTCACCCATCTTCTTCCAACCTTAAGCAACCATTAATCTACTTTCTGCTTCTATGCATTTGCCTTTTCTGGAAATTGCATATAAATGGACTCTTACAATATACGGTTTTCTGTGTTAGGCTTCTTTCACTTACCATAATGTTTTCAAAGTTTATCCATATTATAGCATGTGTCAGTTTTTTACTTCTTTCTATTGCCATATAACATTCTATTGCATATTTATTCATTTCCTAGGGCTGCCATAACAATTACCACAAAGTAAGTGGCTTAAAAGAACAGAAATGTATTATGTCACAGTTCTGAAGACTAGAAGTCCAAAATAAAAGGTATCAGCAAGGCCTTGCACCCTCTGAAAACTCTAGGAAATTGTTCCTTGTCTCTTACTAGCTACTGGGCTCCTGGCAATCAGTCGTTGGCATTCCTTGGCTTGTAGCTGTATCACTTCAGTATTTGCCTCTGTCTTCACATGGCCTTCTTCCCCGTGTGTATCTTTCTGTGCCCACTCCTTTTATTTTAAAGACACCAATAATTGGATATAGGGCCTAATCTAATCCAGTGTGACCTCATCTTAACTAATTAATCTGCAAAGGCTTTATTTCCAAATAAGATCACATTCTGAGGTTCCAGATGGACATGAATTCAGGGGCAACACTATTCAGCTCTCTACATATAGACATATAACATTTTATTTACCTATTCTTCAGTTAATGGAATTTCATTCCTGTATTTATTTATGCCCAGATGAGTAGATACATGAGCATTTTCTTATTTCTCCTTCCTTTTTATTTGAAAAGTGACATACTGTTGATATGTTTTTTCCTTTTTTCACTTTATAATATATTCTGGAAGTTTTTTCATATCACTTCACAGAGCTCTAGTTCATCCTAATCTAAATGTTCAGCCATAGAGAATTAATTAATATATACGTAAGATGGAAATTGATTTAGTATTTTAATTTTTATGAACATGGAATGATGTACACAATATATTGGGAATGTTTTCGTCTAGAGGTTTTTTAATCTGTGTTTTCAAGGCATTATATTCACACAGTATGAAATTCTTCCTTCTAGATGTTCCCCATCTAATCAGCCCTTTCCCAGAGTGAACCAATGCTTCCACTGAATGTCAGCTATACATATTGTTCCATGCCTTGCCTTTTTGCTTAATATATCTTAGAGATGGTTCCATTTTTTATAGCTGCATAATATTTCATTTTCTTGTCACATCATACTTTATTTTACTAACCCTCTTTTGATATACATCTTGGTATTTCTAGTCTTTTGCTACAACAAATATATCAGCACTATTTGCAATGACCAAAATAATTGGAAACAACCCCAAAGGTCCATAAAGAGTAAACTGAATATATTATATATTTATGTGATAGCATTCATAATGAAGAGAGAATGAATGGATTACCACTCAACTCAACAATATGAATGAATATAACAAACATAATGTGGAACAAAGTCAGACCCAAAAGAGTATATACAGAATTCCAAACTAAATAAGGTAGGAATAGCTCATGTCAGACCAGTCCTCCTTCAGGTAGCAATTATAACTCTTAACAAAATATTACAAAACCAACTACCTGGTGACACTGGAGAAGAATGAAAATTGGGCAGAAACTGAAGGAGAGTCTATACTTGGAGGAGAATGGCTTTGAAGCGTGAGTTTCAGGGTTTGAGGTATTGGGTAGTCTTTTGATTGGATTAGTAATGGAGGTAGGGTTAATTTTATGGATTTTAGATTATAATGAGCTGGTAGTAGTAATTAATTTGAATAGCATAGGGGATTGGGTAGTTTTGAGGGGAGGGGCCAGGGTTTCCTATTTTATGACTCTTTCTCTAGGGCCAGCCCAAGTTGGCACCAAGTAGCATGCCTAAAATTTGGTAGAAAATACATGGTCTTACTGACTTGAAGATCCAGAGGAAGAGTTTAGGTAAAAAGGGAGTAAGGAAATTTCAGAAAGGAGAAAAACCATACAGACGTAGCCCTAAATTCTACATACAGACCTTGTCCAAATCTCTGGATGACCCCTGAATTATGCATATGCAGAGTGGATTCCTAGCAGCCCAGCTAAGACTTAAAGAACTTAGTAAAGATGTCTCATTGTCCATTGCTGGGGTGCAGAGTTTGGAATTTAATTCTAGCCAAGTTCACTTGTCTACTTAAAAAAATAATAATCTCTCCTTAGAAACATATTTGACTAGACTCTACAACAGAGTCAGCATTTTTTTTTTTATTATTTTTTTTTTTTGAGACCGAGTCTCCCTCTGTGGCCCAGGCTGGAGTGCAGTGGCAGGATCTCGGTTCACTGCAAGCTCTGCCTCCCGGGTTCACGCCATTCTCCCACCTCAGCCTCCTGAGTAACTGGGACTACAGGCGCCCGCCACCACGCCAGACTAATTTTGGTTTTGTATTTTTAGTAGAGGCAGGGTTTCACTGTGTTAGCCAGGATGGTCTCCATCTCCTGACCTCGTGATCCACCCGCCTCAGCCTCCCAAAGTGCTGGGATTACAGGCGTGAGCCACCGTGCCGGCCGGCATTTTTTTCTTAAAGGACCAGAGAATAAATAGTTTAGGTTCACAGGGCATGTGGTCTCTGTTCTAACTACTCAGCAATGCAGTTGTAGTGTAAAAACATCCACAGGCAATATGTAAACAAATGGGGGTACTGCATAGCATTAAAACTTTATTTAGAAAAACAAGTGATTAGCCCACAGGCTATAGTTTGACAGTTCCTGCTCTATAGCATCTCAATTACAGTATCCAGGGTACAATCAAAAATTATGAGACAAACAAATACACATACTGAAGAACAAAAGCAATCAATAGAGATTAACTCTGAAATGATGCTCATGTATGAATTAGCAGACAAGGACTTTAAAGCAATTCTGTATAGTTATTTTAACTATACTCCAAGATGTAGAGGAAAGTATGCTCATAATGGATAAACAATTAGAAAAATCTCATCAGACAAATAGAAACTTTAAAAAATGAAAATTGTAGAACTGAAAGTATTTTTGAAATAAAAGATTAGATACTCTTTCAGTAATTTAAATATGACAAGAAGCAAACTTGAATAAAGGTATGTAGAAATTATCAAGTGTGGAAAATGAAGAGGAAAAAACAATGAACATGGCAGGATGCAGTGGCTCACACCTGTAATCCCAGCACTTTTGGAGGTCAGGGTGGGTGGATCTCCTGACGTCAGGAGTTCAAGACCAGTTTGGCCAACATGGTGAAATGCTGTCTCTACTAAAAATACAAAAATTAGCTGGGCATGGTGGCACACGCCTGTAGTCCCAGCTACTTGGTAGGCTGAGGCAGGAAAATCACTTGAACCTGGCAGGCTGAAGTTGCAGTAAGCCGAGATAGTGCCACTGCACTCCAGACTAAACAATAGAGCAAGACTCCGTCTCAGAAAAAAAAAAAAAAAAAAACAGTGAACAGAGCTTCTGTAACCTTTAGGACAGTAACAAAGGGCCTAACATGTCCATAATTGGAGTCTCAAAAGGAAAGGAGCTAGAGAATGAGGCAAGATAAATATCTGATGAATAATGGCTGTAAGGTTTCCCTCTTCTGGTGAAAGACATGAACTTAGAGATTTGGGAAGCCCTGTGAACCACAGGCAGAATAAATACAAAGAGAACCACACCTAAACATATAGTTAGACTACTGCTGAAACCAAAAGATAAAGAGAAGATATTGAAGAGCAAAATAGCACATTGCATAGAATGGGAAATTATATGAACAACTACAGATTCCTTATCAGTAACAGTGGAAATCAAAAGAAAGTGGAACATCTTTGAAATGCTGAAAGGAAACTGCCAACCCAGAATTCTATCTCCAGCAATATTTTCCTTCAGTGATGAAGGTGACATTAAAACATTTTATATAAACATAAGAGTATGTACTATGTGATTCCATTTGTATAAAGTCAATGGAAATAGGCCTCAAGTTACTTTTGATGGTGATTAGTAATTGCAAGGAGGGCCTTTTTCGCCATAATGAACCACTCCATAAATTTGTAACATAAAAAACAGCAGTCTATTTTCTCATGAATCTCCAATCAAGGCTAGGCTCAGCTGAGTAGTTCTACTGGTCTTGACAGTGGTCACTTTTTGGCTACATTAAGGTAGTAAGTTGGCTGCAAGCTAGACTCATTAGGGGTGTCTAGAACTCTCTATTTAGTCTAAAGGCCGACACTTCCAAGGTCAGACTTCCAATTTGTACTCTTCTCTGTATATGTCATATTTCAATTAAAAGTCTGCTTTCAGACCAGGTGCAGTAGTTCACACCTGTAATCCCAATACTTTGGGTGGCCAAGGCAGAAGAATTGTATGAGGCCAGGGGTTTGAGACCAACCTGGGCAACACAGCAAGACCCCATCTCTACCAAAAAAAAAAAATTACTGGGCACAGTGGCACATGCCTGTAGTCCTAGCTACTCAGAAGACTGAGGCAAGGGGGTTCATGGAGCCCAGGAGTTCAACGCAGTAACAGTCAACCATGATCACACCATTACACTCCAGCCTGGGCAACAGAGTGAGACCCTGTTTCAAAAAAAAAAAAAGAAAAGTCTACTTTCAAAGGGCAATAGATAATTATTTTTTAGTTAAAATCCAACAAAAATAGAATAATAATAATAGAAATTATAAAATGTTCCAGAAAAGTATTTCTATGTGACTAGTGTAGAATTAATATAAGAAACATTAATAGGTGATAAAGTAAAAAAGATAACTTAAGGTTAGATTACAGTGAGATTTGAGTGCTTGGCTACAGAGCTGGGTCTTATTTGAAGGGAAGTGGGAAACTACTGAAAGGTTTTGAGCAGAGGAATGATATGTTCAAAACAGTGGTTTAGGAATATCATCCCATGCTAGTGTACAAATTAGACTAGAGGAGGTAGAGACTGTTATCAAATGGATCAATTTGGAAACAATTTAGATAAGCACCAATAGGAATTGAATTAAAATGATAGCAAGCTCATGGAAAAAAAAGATAATAAAATTTATTGATTCTACATCTACAGAGATTGAGGGCCTACTGTGTTCTATGCACTTGGTAAAAGACTATACATTTTTGTCTTTGTATTCAAGGAACTCACAATATATGAAATATAGAAGTGTGAAAAAATAATGACAATTTGTTGTAATAAAAACTATAATAGATGAATGTTTAGGGTGTTAAGGACACAAGAAGTGGAAACAGCCAATAATATAGAGGAGTCTAAGACATGCTTTAGATAAGATTTAACCTTACATGAGTAATTACAGTTTACCAAGCAAAGAAGGCAAAGAACAACATTCTAGCCAGAAGAAACAGCACATATAAAGTTATAGGCAAAGAAGAGTAGAGCATGGTGTGTTGGGGGACATAGTTCAGTATGTCTGTATGTGCAAGATAAACATAGGTACAGAAGCTAGAAAGATAAGGATCACATCACTAAGGGCAAAAGACGTGAAAGATATGGTGACTATATGAGATGAAACAGGATTTAGTGACTTTATAAGAAGACAAGGATGACCTTAATATTTTGAATTTAAGTGACTAGAAGAATAATGATAAACCCAATATTAAGAATTATATAACTTATAGACACTTTTCATCTCAGTGGACATAAAATACCTAGGAGGTCTTTTGTGTGTGTGTGAAGAATAGCACTAGATGTGTTTCATCAATGAAATTCTGAATATAAAATAATCATGATAACTTCTTAAAGCCAGTCAACAACCAAGAATTGATACTGACCATTGGCACAGTTTTTTTCAAAAATGACAAACTTTAAAAGAAAAAAGATGACTTGAACGAATGTTTGTCTTAACTCAGAAGAAAAGAAAAATCTTTAAATACGTATAGCATAACTGAAGAAGAAACAGAATTGCTGTGAATGTTCTAAAGACCTGGTTCTAAATAATCAAGTTAATTCCTCTTTCATTTGTTTTAAAATATTGTTGATCCAAGAACCGCCAACCATCAGCTATGCTGGAAGTCTATAATTATGCATTGATATATGAGAAGGCTGTCAGTCTCTACAGAAGACTGGTGCAGTGCTTAGCAGAATAGTTGAGGCTGCTTTTGGTTTAGGGAATCTGTAGCTCAGAAATTTTCCTAGAAAGTAACCTCTGTTGTTCAAATTAGATGGTCATTTGTGGAGACAAAACCCACTGGGTATAGGCAGTATTACCTGAATCACTAAAGGATAATTGATTAGAAATCCAAATCAAACCTTGAGACTGCTGAATCTAGATGAGTGACTGCCTAGGGATAGAGGGCAGGAAGGGGTGAGACCCTACAAAGACACACGAAGAAACTTTTAGAATTGATGTGTATGTTTGTTATTTTGATTGTGGTGATGGCTTCATGAGTAATACCTATTCAAACTTTTCCAATTGTACACTTAGATAGTACAGTTTATTTTATGTCAATCATGCTTCAATAAAGATGTTAGCAAAAGAGATGACTTTCATCTTGGAATGGTCAGATACACTATTTTAAGTCCTACACCATTATCCATATAAAGAAGAGATGGCCATTTAAAAATATGTATACAGGACTTGAAGCAATGTAGGTTACCTGAGGTATAATAAATTGAGTGTCATGACATTTAAAGTAGAGTCTTGACGTTAAACACTGTATTAAGATATAGATTGGTAAATTTATGCTAATTCTGAATGATTATTTTTCTTGAGTTGATTTCTATGGACTGAATGTTAAAGTGTTAAGCAGGTTTTATATAATGTAACAATACCATGTTTGCTTTATTTTTTTTTTTTTTTTTTTTTGCGAGAGATGCAGAAAGATCAATATCTTACATGCTCCATATCATTAGTAAATACTTTCAATAAAGCATTTTTGGCCTGGTAGGGTGACTCACACCTGTAACCTCAACACTTTGAGAGGCTGAGGCTGGAGAATCACTTGAGACCAGGAGTTCAAGACCAGCCTGGGAACATAGTGAGACCCTGCAAAAAAAAAATATGGAAATTAGCCAGGTATGGTAGCACACGCCTGTAGTCTTGGCTACCCAGGAGGCTGAGGCAGTTGATCACATGAGGCGAGGAGCTTGAGGTTACAGTGAGCTATGATCATACCACTTGCACTGTAGCCTGGGCAGTAGAGTGAAACCATGTCTCAATCAATCAAACTTATTTGAACCTTTGTACATTTTTGCTTTTATTAATGAACTTTTCTTTTAAAATCAGACTTTTAATGGCTTTCTGGCAGTGTCATCCTGCTTGTGGGTGAGACTAATATGAGCTCTAGTTTGTGTTTTTTGTTGTTGTTTTTGTTTGTTTTTTTGAGACAGGGTCTCTCTCTGTTGCCAAGTCTGGAGTACAGTGGCACAGTCACAGCTCACTGCAACCCCTTCTTCCTCCCAGACTCAAGCGATCCTCCCACCTCAGCCTTCTGAGTAGCTGGGACTACAGGTGCATGCCACCACACCTGGCTAATTTTTTTATTTTTTTGTAGAAACAGAGTTTCACCATGTTGCCCAAGCTGGTCTTGAACTACTGGACTCAAGTGATCCACTCACCTCAGCCTCCCAAAGTGCTGGGATTATAGGTGTGAACCACCACACTCAGCAGAGCTCTACTTACTGAAGATTACTCTATAGGTTGAACCTGGATATGTTAGAAGACATAGGGGACTTTCATAAAGAAGTTCAAATTGGAATATGTGAGATAGGAGAATCTTTTAAAAGAATTGTTATTTGATGCTTAGGGTATAGTCATATACTCTTAATATTGCTACAGTATAAATTGGTAAAACTTTTCATGTCCTTTTATCCAGCAATTTCAGCTCTTGGAATTTAATCTAAATAATCAAAAATCTGGGAGCATCTACATGTGAAGACATTCATGTCACTTTTATGTATAATAGTGAAAAAAATGAAAGAAAACTAAAATAATAGGAAAGTGTGTTGTTTACTCAAGCCACCATTAAAAATAATGTAGCAACTTGAAACTGTATATATTACGTTACATGAAAAATAAACCAACACGGTGGGTTCATTCACTTTGTGAAACTTCATTACTTAGGATTTGAGGACTTTAAGTATAAACAAATCAGAATATAAAATTACCTGCTATTACAAAGTAGCAAGAGAGTCTGGGCACAGTGGCTCATACCTGTAATTTCAACACTTTGGGAGGCCGAGGCAGGTGGATCACTTGAGGGGTCAGGAGTTCGAGACCAGCCTGGCCAATACAGTAAAACCCATCTCCACTAAAATTACAAAAATTAGCCAGGCGTAGTGGCATGTGCTTGTAATCCCAGCTACATGGGAGACTGAGGCAGGACAATAGCTTGAACCTGGGAGGCAGAGGTTGCAGTGAGCCGAGATCTTGCTACTACACTCCAGCCTGTGCCACAGAGCGAGCAAGAGTAAGCGAGACTCCATCTCAAAAAAAAAAAAAAAAACAAAGTAGCAAGAGTGAGTATGCCAGTGTGCTGGGGGTAAGATATTAGATACTCTTGTATTTTCCATATCTTATTTTCATACTTGAAAAAACATATCAGTTGTTTCTAAAATAATATATTCCTTTTAGTTACAAACATACAAATTCAGCAACCCTTAAGTAGCATAGACTACTACTGGCTGAAGCTCTGGGGTTTTATTAGTACAGTGATGACTTAATTAACAAATCCTCTATGAACAAAGCCTCTTTACCCAAGACTGGCCTTGGTGCAGTAGGCATGAGGGAAGGACCAGTTTTCTCTGAGTTAGATCGGTAGCAGCAGGAACTAATGAGGCAGGGCCTTGAAAGTGGCTCTCTCTCAGATCTAACTCCTCAGGGATTGGCTAAAGCTGAAGCTGAGGGCACTGGTGCACTCCTGGGACCCACACAGCCTGGTTACCCAGGTGTTGAAAAAACAATTTCTGTGCCAACACCATATGTGGCTTTTAAGAGACTCGGCAGGACTCTTGCTTTAGGCAGAGCATTCCTTGTGTGGAATGAGTAAGCTGGAAAATAACAAAGAGGGAATCCCATGTGCTAGGAAGCTTCCACTTGTCTTCTGTGTGCTCCGTTTTTCAATTCTCTGGGTCTCATTTTATTCAACTGTAAAGTGAAAGGAGTAGCTAAAGAATCTCTAATGTATCTTTCAGTTCTAATAGACTACATGTTTAAATCAAGAGTCGGCAAACTTTTTGTAAAGGGACAAATAGTAATTATTGTCTGCTTTGCAGGGCATACTACCTCTGTTGCAAGTGCTCAACTCTCCCTCTGTAGCGTGAAAACAGCCCTATGTAAACAAATGGGTGTGGCTGTATTCCAATAAAACTCTATTTATAAAAATAGGCAGCTAGCCAGATGTAGCCCACAGGCCATATTTTAACAAGCCCAGGTCTAGATGTTAATGTAATAGGAATGTCATATTAAAAGAATTATTGGATGAATAGGATATAATTCTTATTTCATAGAGACCATTCTCTCAGACTTTTTATTTTTAAAGACTAGGCAAATATAAAATATTATTTCACTGCTAGGATGTAATACCATGGGAAAAAGATTAAAAATACTCTGGCACCAAACTGTTGTAGTAAATTATCTGAAATAGAGCCTTTGACTTCCCAATTAAGGAAGAAAATGGTGTCTGCAACACCTGTGACTGGGTTCTTTTAAGTCTTCAAAAGTTAGGGAGAGAGTCTCAAGGGCCTGTTAATTTTCTTTGTGATCAAATAAGCTAAATCATGCCTTTCATAGTAGAAGGTAGGCTGTGGACCCTTTACTATTTTATTTTTAAAATTTTCTGTTGGCTAGGCATAATGGCCCATGCCTAAAATCCCAGGCTGAGGCAGAAGGATCCCTCGAGCCCAGGAGTTTGAGACGACCCTGGGCAACATAGCAAGATTCCATCTCTACTAAAAAAAAAACTTTTTAAAAATTAAAAATAAATAAATAATTTTTTGGTGGTCCAGAAAGGGGCAGCTGCCATGCTCTGCAGGTTTCAGACCATCTGTCTTGGGTTGGGTTTCTATCTTGGTCTTAAGTTATTAGTATTCTAATATGGAGATAAGTCTGTCTTCACTTTGGAGACCTTTATTGGTTCTTCTATGTCAGGCTTCAGCTAGTATAGTTTGTCTAATGCATTTATATAAAACTTGTTTCTAACAATGAAAAAGAAATTACAGGTTGGGGTATGTATGTAATTCAGGCCCATTATTACATAAAAGGATCAGCACAGTGGTACTTTATCTGACTAGGGAAGTCTAAAATATTGTTTGTTGGCCAGCTTGCTTGCTGGACTGCAGTGGTGCTATCTCAGCTCACTGCAAGCTCCACCTCCCAGGTTCACGCCATTCTCCTGCCTCAGCCTCCCAAGTAGCTGGGACTACAGGCACCCGCCACCACGCCCGGCTAATTTTTTGTATTTTTTTTTAGTAGAAACAGGGTTTTACCGTGTTAGCCAGGATGGTCTTGATCTCCTGACCTCATGATCTGCCTACCTCGGCCTCCCAAAATGCTGGGATTACAGGCGTGAGCCACCGCGCCCGGCCTGTTTGGGATCTTTTCTAAGTTGCAGAACATGAATTCCTTATTGGCCTATCCCACTAGCCACAGCTGTGAGCACAACAGAACTGACACATTCCTAGTAATTATACCTTATCTAGAGTGAACAAGGCCACCTTCCCAGCATAGTGACAGCTACAGCACTTAATCTAATGCAGTGGTTCTCAAAGTATAGACTCATTGGGGGTGCCCTCTCTGAGGCTTTTTCAAGGAATCTCTTCTATGAAGTCAAAACTACTTCACAGTAATTCAAATATATTATTTGCCTTTTTGACTCTCAATGGCAGTAGAGTTTTCCAGAGACTACCTAATGTATGATATCACAACAGATTGAATGCTGAAAAAGACATAGGAATCCAGCTGACTTCTGTTAACTGGATATTAAAGAGATAAGCAAAAACTTAAATGCCATACTTTTTACTAACATTGTTGTTTGGAATATATAGTTATTAAAATATGTAAAACGTAGGTTTATTCAGAAATTTTTTAAGATCATTTTAATTTCTAATAAAGAAATATTAATAAATATGACTCACACAAAATCTATTTGGAGACCTCAATTTCTTTTTCTTTTTTTTTTTCCTGGCTTACATTTTTTGATGGACTCTTTTTTTTTTTTTTAACTTAAAAAGAGGGTCTCACTATGTTGCCCAGGCTGGTTTCAAACTTCTGGGTTCAAGCAATCCTCCTGCCTTGGCCTTCCAAAGTAGTGGTATTACAGGTATGAGCCACTGCACTTGGCCTCAATAATTTTTTAAGAGAAAAAGTTTGAGAACCCCTCCTCTAATGTAATACCCCTAGTTGCAATACTCTGATCTCATGGTTACTGATATCATCTTCACCATATTCCCTCTTATAAAATATTTACTAAAATGCTCCCCAGAGATAACACTCGTTAACAATTTAGTGATTACTTCTAGACATCTCTACTGAATGCTTACATTCACACATATTATATAATTTTACATTCATTGGATCATACTATGGTCTTTCAAAACTTATTCTCCTGAGTTTAATTTTTCTACCTGATCACTCTCCAAATTCTTATAAAATCTTAAGTTCTTTTTTTTTTTTTTTTTTTTTAAAGGCAGGGTCTCACTCTGTCACTATCACCCAGGCTGGAGTACAGTAGCATGATCATAGCTCACTGCAGCCTCAAACTCCTGGGTTCAAAGGATCCTCTCACCTCAGCCTCCTAAGTAGCTAGGACTACACGTATGTGCCACCATACCTGGCTAATTTTTTTATTTTTAGTAGAGACAGGCATCTCACTATGTCACTATGTTGCTCAGGCTGGTCTCAAATTCCTGGCCTCAAGCAATCCACCCACCTCAGCCTCCTAAGGTGCTGGGATTACAGGCATGAGTCACCATGCTTAACCTAAATCCTAAGGTCTTAAAATTGAAAGGGACAGAGGGATCATCTATCCCATTCGCAACTCAAGTCAGAAACCCTCTCTAAAACATTCATAACCTGAGAGGTCCATTTCATTTGGTTTTATAAACCCTAAATTGTTAGAAACTTTTTCCTTCTCTTGGATATAAATTTGCTTTCTTGATCACTTTTACCCACAGGTTCTAGTTCTACTTTGGGGAACTATATAGAATGCATCTTATCTGTCTTCACTGGGCTTCATTGTGGGTATTGTCTTCTGTTCTATCTTCCAGTTCACTAATTCTTTTTTAAGTTGTGTCTAAGCTTCTATTAAAACTATCCACTAAATTTTTATTTTCAATTTCCATTTAAACCTGTCTGTTGTATTCTAGTACTCTGTTAAAATTCTCAATTTTATCTTTAACTCTTGATCAGTAAGCATAGTTATTTCAAAGTTTCTGTTTGTTAAGTTCAGTATCTGGAACTGCTTTATTAAGCTGTAATTTCTGCTGGTTTTAACTTCCTGCTTGCCTCTTTATATTACTGTTTATTTTTTATTGTCGGTGATATGTTGTATTTGCGAAATTGCTTATAGAAATAATTTGAGGTATAGAATGATTCATGTTTGCTTTTGGCAGGCATGGGGACATTGGCACACTGTATTTATCTTAATCTTAAATTTAAGGATTTAGATTATTAGCGGCTAAGCTACAATCCCTTGTCTAGGTCTTTCTACTGCCTGTTCACACACCCTTAATCCTTTTGATTCCCACCCTGAGATAAAGAGATTTTAACTAGGCCCATTTCTCTTGACAGACTCTGGGTTCCAGACTTTGTCTTCATAGCATCAAACACCAGACTCACTTCTCTAGGTTTCTGTCATCCTCTGTATTATAGCCTGGTAATTCTTCATTCTTTTGTTAGGACTTCAATGCCTTCAAACAAATTTTTTTTAAATATGTCCAGATGTTCTAATTCTTGATAAGACACTTGGTCTGAATTACCTAGGCTGCCATTAGTCCCTGCAACCTACTTAAATCCATATTAATATTTTTCTGTCCTTCTGGATTGCTTGGGAAACTGTTAGAGAGCAGGGATAACCCTGACCGGGGCGTCTGTACCACATTCAACCAGATGTTCTTTAAGAGCTCCTCTTGAAGGTTTAATCTGATATTAATCAGATAGGAAGTACAGTCCTTATGAACAGTTTCAGTCTTCCCACAGAGATGAGTGCAGTTCAGAGGGGCGATGGATACAGTGTACAGTGGCCCCATTTTCCTTTATGTTTGTATTCTAGTCTTGTAATAAAACTAATGCTCAGAATGAAAGGTCTCAATTTAGGATTTAAGCCAAGTATAAACAAAAAGTTAAAACAAGCTTATTGTTCAAACTTTGACTTAAGTGAAAGAATTGGTTTTTTTATGTGTTTATTTTTGAGATAGGGTCTTGCTCTGCCGCTCAGGCTGGAGTGTAGGGGTGCAATCATAGATCACTGTAACCTCGAACTCCTGGGCTCGAGCAATGCTCCTACCTAAGGCTGCTGAGTAGCTAGGAGAACAAGCACCACCATACCCAGCTAACTTTTTAAAATTTTTGTAGAGATGGGGCTTTGTATGTTGCCCAAGCTGGTCTCACCTTCTGGCCTCAAGTGATCCTCTTGCCTTTGCCTCCCAAAAGTGCTGGAATTGCAGGCATGAGCCACCATACCCAGCCTGGTTGTGCTGCCCTTCTTTAAAACATTAATTATATGTATACACGTTTTCTTTTATCTGGTGCTTCTCTGAATTCCTTTAGCCCATGTCTTATCCAACTAGTCATGTGGGAATTTGCTCTTTGGGGAGTTAAATATTGAATGTTAACTTCTAGGTAGTACAGAGCAGCCCAGTGTGTTTCACTTTTGTATTCTACCTTCATTAGCACTAAGTTTTCTATATTAGCTTTTCTAGAATTTTTGTTTCAAAATTGTATTCCTCTAGTTTATTTGCAGTTTTTCTCTTCTAATTGTTTAATTGTCCATCCCCTACCCCCTGCACCAAGGCACATGTACTGTCTTTAATCCATATGTGCCCATAAATTCTAAACTCAAAGATTTCTGGTTGTCCCTTATATTTATGGTATTTTTCTACTTCTTCTCTGTTCAGTATATTTTTGCAAGTGTTTCAGTTTTCTTCAGTGTTCGAGGTTCTCTAGTGTGTCATTTCATTTTCATGCATCAGAGTGATTCCTACCAGTCTCATATGGAGTCTCTTACATGATGATTTTTTTATGAGTAAAGTGCAATATTGAGCAACATTGAAGATTTTATTTCTTAATCTAAAACATAGTATTTATTTAATAATGAGATGGAAATACAGGATTTGTGAAAGGGAGAAAGGTATTTCTCTAAATATATACCTGTGTCAAAAAGCTGCAAGTGCTACTACCACTGTTTATGACCCCTGAATGATTTCTGCTTTCTTTATGTTAATACTTACTCTAATAGTAATTGAACTCCCAAAAAGATCACAAAGTCCCCAATTGCTAGCTTTGTAAATACATTGATGTGTACCTTGTTTGATGAGATAAAAGCTTCAGTAAGTGATATCACCACCTGTGTGGTTAATTTCAAAATATTGTTTGTCTAATACATTGTTGTCAGTGACAACTGAACAAGAACTTTTAGAAGCAGTTGGCTGTCCATTAATGGCAGATTTCAAGGCTATGCAAACTGTGCCAGTTCAGCCCCGCATTTTTCTATATTATCATATCAATTGAGTCAGTTCAGAGTAGACAAAGCAAGGTTATGGGAACCACCTAGAGCATCATGCACCATTTAACATCAATGCAGCATACATGAACATCTGCAACTTCAATCTTATTAACAGAGGATAGAATGGAAGGCAGTAAACAGCTTTCTTCATCACTTAATTGCAAAATGTATTTCCTAATTTTTGCATTGTTTATCAACAGCAACTTTATCAATAATTGTATAATTATGGTTGCCTAGATCACAGTGCCCTCGTGCATCTTGTCACTTATTATAGAGTGGTCTGAATTTAATTTGAATTTGAACACATACAAGGATAATAAGTTCCTTGAAATGTGAGTTGCAGAATACAAAAGTTTTGTATAGTAGGAGAATGACAAGTTATGATTTTTCTTTCACTTTGGGGATTAACACAGGGAAATGAAAGACTGAAAGGCAGTGAAAGATGAGGGGAAGCCACTAGTTAGATTCAAACATAGACCCATTGAACATGAGAGTAGGTTATGTTCCTTAGAATTAATCATGAGTAATTCAATGTTTGCTTTAGGCCCAAATTGAGCTGAATTAAAATAGGATTATTATGCTTAGGTCTTCCCTTCAGTCTCTGTAGTTAAAGAGAAAATGGCAGAAAACTACAAATATAGTGAGGAAAAAGCTATGGTGGCCAAAGTTAAAAATACCACATGCTGAGGAAAGCCTTGACATAGCTGCTCAGCCTTCACTGCTGTTGCTTTTGAAGCCTGATAATGCCACTACTCCTAATTAGCAAATGTTAGTATTACAGTAAGCAATCAAGTACAGTCTTCAGGCTTTGTGGCAGCAGTTTCATAGTGCAAAATATTGAAGAAAAAACGAAGGAAAACAATATAAGCTCAGCCACGGTTATTGGTGTGGTCAGTGGGAATTGTCTCACCAGAGAGCAGGAAAAGGAAAATGTGAAAACCGGTGGGTACATTTAAAGCATGTAAGACAAGGGCTGGCTAGTCTGAAAAGTTTGTCTATTTTAATCATGAAAATCTCACATTTCGACTTAAATCCATTTTATGTTTAAGGAAAAATCTAAGGCCTGTTCATGAAATTACACTTGAAATATTTTAATTTACGGTTAGAGTCTCCTTCCCAAATTAAAAGGTATTAAATTGCATATTGAGTGAGCTCCGTTTGTACTCAGTTCTCCCCAATTGATAAACATAGTCATTTCCTTTAAAAAAAAAAAAAAAAAAAAAA
>NW_016805265.1:2304921-2309955 GCF_001698545.2 Rhinopithecus bieti | reverse complement strand
CGGTTAGAGTCTCCTTCCCTAATTAAAAGGTATTAAATTGCATATTGAGTGAGCTCCGTTTGTACTCAGTTCTCCCCAATTGATAAACATAGTCATTTCCTTTAAAAAAAAAAAAAAAAAAAAAACTCTAGAGTTTGAATGTTTTCTCTCCCTAATTAGTCTGTATTTATGCCTTTAATAATTATCTGTTCATTTTCTAGCAGCAAATATTTGTTCTCAGATTAAATTGCAGAAGGAAGAAAAAAAAAAGATAGCTACCCACAGTATACTATCCACAGATGATAATAGAGTTATGTCCCTCTTTGTGTGGTTCTTGAGTATAATAGACATAACAGAAGCTTTCTTAATATGATAATCTATTATTTTTTCTATTTGGGGGATGCTAAGAACTGGTTTACTAGAGGTAATAGTTTGATCTGTAGTTATTTATGTTAAAAGATTTTTTTAAAAGGTAATTATAACCTCTACTATAAACTTGAAAAAGTTGTTCTAACTCTGTGCAGAATGAGCAGGGAGATATTACTGTATACATACATATAAGCATATATGCCTCTTATCTGAATACCTCAGGGAGCATACTTTTCTGAACCAGGGCTTTGCAATAAATGTGTGTACTACTAACTCTGACACATGTATAGTTCTCCTTTAAAGAACTTGTATGCAAACGTTATTCAGGAACCTCTTCTAGGAGCTATTTATCAAAACTGCTATGATAATAACTTTGTCCTAATGAGTTTCAGTCTCTGTTTAGGGAGTAATCGATAAACTACAAATTAATGTTCCATAATTCACATTATAATGCACATATAATTATTTTGAGATGAGGCGAACCCTATGCATTTAATTTACAGCTGTAATTAAGTAAGCTCATTTGATACTAATTAAATAAGCCTAAAAGGATCATAGGTTTGTGTATTTAATTATCAAGGTACAATCAGCAACTAATTTCTTGAAAAGCTTTCCTATCTTCAGTTCAACACTGATCTCAGCCCACACTACAATTTATCTTCTTGCATCTTCAGTAGATTAAAATGCATTGTGAATTGTGGAGAATCTACTAGGTAAGTTAGCTTCTTTGTTTAAAAAATACATATATGTATATATACACATACATATATGTATGTATGTATGTATGTATCTTGCCATGTGAAAAAACAGGCTTAAGAATACAGAAATTCTATAATCTGGCAAAACTGTCCTTAAGAAGTGAAGGAGAAATTAAGACATTTCCAGATAAAAGATAAAGAGGTTTATTGCTAATAGACCTGTCCTACAAGAAATGCTAAAAGGGAATGTTTCAGGATTAAATGAAAGAATGCTGGACAGTAACTCAAAGCCATATGAAGAAATAAAGAACTCCTGTAAAGGTATCTACATAAGTAAATATAAAAACCAGTATTGCTGGTTTGTAACTCTTCTTTCATTCATGAAAGGAAAATGCCTAGGCCGGGTGCAGTGGCTCACTCCTGTAATCCCAGCACTTTGGGAGGCCGAGGCAGGCAGATCATGAGGTCAAGAGATCAAGACCATTCCTGGCCAACATGGTGAAACCCCATCTCTACTAAAAATACAAAAATTAGGTGGGCATGGTGGCATGCTCCTGTAGTCCCAGCTACTCGGGAGGCTGAGGCAGGAGAATCACTTGAACCTGGGAGGCGGAGGTTGCAGTGAGCCGAGATCGCACCACTGCACTCCAGCCTGGTGACAAAGCAAGACTCCACCTCAAAAAGAAGAAAAATGCCTAAAAAAATAATTATATGTTAATGGAAAGACGTGTAAAATATGTAATTTATGACAACAACATAAGGAGGGGAACAGAACTGTATAAGAGCAAGGCTTTTAATACTCTCCAGGCTAAGTTGGTATTAATTCAAACTAGATTGTTATGAATTTAGGATTTTAATTGTAATTCCCGTAGTAACCACTAAGAAAATAAGAAATAGGTCAGGCACGGTGGCTCACGCCTATAATCCCAGCACTTTGGGAGGCCAAGGCAGGCAGATCACAAGGTCAGGAGATCAAGACCATCCTGGCCAACATGGTGAAACCCATCTCTACTAAAAATACAAAAATTAGCTGGGCATGGTGGCGCACTGCCTGTAGTCCCAGCTACTTAGGAGGCTGATGCAAGAGAATCACTTGAACCCAGGAGGCAGAGGGTTCAAGATCGCACTACTGCACTCCAGCCTGGGTGACAGACCGAGACTCTCAAAAAATAAAAAAAAAGAAAGAAAATAAGAAATAATGAAGTTTTCTCTATTTTTGTTAAAGTAGTACATAAAAATTAGATTATTAGAAAATATACTTAATTGCTAGCTTAGAAGTCTTTTAAATTCTACTGTCAGCCGGGCACAGTGTCTCACACCTATATTTCCAACACTTTGGAAGGTCAAGGCAGGAGGATCACTTGGACCCTGGAGTTCAAGACCAGCCTCTGTAACATAGGGAGACCCTGTCTAGAAAAAATTAAAACAATTAGCCAGGTATGATGGCATTCACCTATTGTCCTAGGTACTCAGGATGCTGAGGTGGGAGGACCGCTTGAGACTGAAAGATTGAGGCTGCAGTGAGTCCTGATTACACCAGTCCAACCTGGGCGACAGAGTGAGACTCTATTAAAAGGAAAAAAAAAAAAAAATCTGTCAGTCAATCAGCTAATACTTAAGTATTTAATATGGTAGACTTCCTGCTAAGTTTCAACAATTGTCTCCATTTCTTCCCACTAAATTCTTTAATGTATAGTCAAGAAAGAAGAGCTATCTGAAGTCGAGAGTGACATTCTAGTGTTGGGAAATGCTGGATAAAATGTTCACATTTTCAGATTCCCCAGCCACATTTAAACTCAAAAAATGTGAAAACTTGTCCCCGTGACTTTCCTGAAGGTCGAAAAGATATTTCTGTCTCCATCCCTTCAAAACCAAGATACCTGATTGTGAGGAGGAGAAAACTCCTATATGGTCTAGTGTATGTTGTCTTCAATCTCAAAGCATGTTTAGAGTATTGCCATTGCTTTCAGAAATGTGAACTTGCCCCTCAGATCCTAGATTTTCAGATTGAGCGAATCAGAATTTAGGCTTTCCCCCTTCCTTATCAGAGGCCACTGTGGTAAAATATTATGGAAAGTAATTGTTGGCCAGGCACAGTGGCTCATGCCTGTAGTCCCAACACTTTGGGAGGCTGAGGCGGGCAGATCGTTTGAGGTCAGGAGTTCGAGACCACCCTGGCCAACATGGTGAAACCCTGCTTCTACTAAAAATACAAAAATTAGCCGGGTGTGGTGGCCAGCATTTATAGTCCCAGCTACTCAGGAAGCTGAGACAGGAGAATCACTTGAACCCAGGAGGTAGAGGCTGCCAAGATCTCGCCACTGCACTCCAGTCTGGGCGACAGAATGAGACTCTGTCTCAAAAAAAAGGAAAAAAGTAATTGCTCATGCCTAATGTTGCACTTTACAGCTCACATAGAACATTTACTTGTATTATCTAAAATGAGGTATTAAAATAGATGAACAAACTGATATCTGGACTGGGAGGGAGTTGTTCCTTCTTCTATTTCTTTGGGGTACCACTAGCACAGCTTGTCAGTACATTAAAAATAGAGACTTTTTGGCATTACTTTGTTTTTTCCAAGATTAACTAGCACAGCACAAATTTCTTGTGCCTAGGTGTAACCAGTGTTGAGACTTCACATACCACACACAATTAAAGACACCAACCTTGTAGTACTGACAGCGATATTATGCCCAGTTTGTATATGGTGTCTGGGTCATCTGAGGAAGTAAAAATAGTATTGTGATCTGTGAACAGGCCAAGTCTAGCAGGTGCCATTTGCATAGACTAGAGTATAAATAGTATCCTCTAAAGCTATATGATGTAATGTCCCTAAAATGAATTATCTCCCATCTTCTTTCATTCTCAGAAACAAAAATACTGATTCTTGTATTGTTTGATGGAAAACTATTAATTGTTCAACATAACTAGCAAAGTATAAAGACTTGACACCTAATGACTTCTTTTTTCTCTGAGAGTTAGAATTAGTATGTAGCTTAAGAAGAGCTGTAGGCATTTAGAATGATATTTAGGGCAGTGAAGGGGAAATGGAGGCATCAGCTAGTAATAGTTTAGAACCAGTTCTGAATGGAATTGCCAAAATTAGGTATAGTATTAGAAAATAAATATGGCCTATTTTGACACAGGGTCTTGAATCTTTTTTTAATAGATTGTGCCATTCTTCTTAATCTAATAGGCATTGCCTATCCTGAATTATGGAGAACTGGTTTGTCTAGTGACATCCCATACGTTATAGGAAGAATGTTTCCTTCTTTAAAATTTTTTGATAGACACTTGAGTCAAATGAAGAAATCCCAGATGAAAAATTTCAGAAAGGACATTCTACTCTCTTGTTTGGAAAATTGTCCCTTTCAGCTAGTTGTAAGCCAAAGGAGAAAACTTAAGGGATTTTATTATGCAGCTACATTTTTTAACTGATAACAGTTAGCCTTCCCTGTTCTTTCCTGCCTAAACAGATCCTGATGCTGCAAACCAACATTTCTTTCTGTTTTTATCACTGTTGATGCAGGTTATTTAAAAGAGAATCAGTGGTGTGGTAGCAAATGTTTTATGACTGGCTTTCAGGAAAAAATAACGTAGATTAGTAGCAATTGTGTCATGGTTTAAATACTCCCACCATCAATGTGAGGTCACTGAAGGCAGATTTGAGAAGAGCTTTGTATATGCAGAATTAATTCTCATTAGCCAGTCTGGCTCCAGCACACCACTGACAGTTAAAAGCGGTGGATGACTGATGTGAGCAACCACGTGAATGAATGTCAAAAAGGTTATGCTAAAAAAAGTGCCGAGGTAAGAAGCCAGATATAAAAGAACATATACTGTATGTTTACATTTATTTGAATTTAGAAAAGGCAATATTAATTTACAGTGATAGAAATCAGATCTGTAGCTTTTTGGTTTTTGTTTTATTGAGAAAGAATTTGGCTATGAAGGAACTTTCTTTTTTTTTTTTTTTTTTTTTTTT
>NW_016805265.1:2288451-2304597 GCF_001698545.2 Rhinopithecus bieti | reverse complement strand
TTTTTTTTTTTTTTTTTTTTTTTTTTTTTTTGAGACAGAGTCTCGGTCTTGTCACCCAGACTGGAGTGCAATAGTGCCATCTCGTTTCACTGCAACCTCTGCCTCCAGGTTCAAGCAATTCTCCTGCCTCAGCCTCCCAAGTACCTGGGATTACAGGTGCCCACCACCACGCCCAACTAATCTTTTTATATTTTTAATGGAGACAGGGTTTCACCATGTTGGCCAGGCTGGTCTCGAACTCAGGACCTCAGATGATCCACCCACCTTGGCCTCCCAAAGTGCTGAGATAACAGTTATGAGCCAGCGCACCTGGCCGGGAACTTTCTTAGATAAAAATATTCATAGCAACATTACCCAATAGAACTTTCTACAGAACTATCAACGTAACAATTGTATTTTCAGTCCTTGCTTGGGAAAAATAAAAAACCAAACAGCAATTTAAAGGTAGTCTAGTAGGCCAGGTGTGGTGGCTCACACCTGTAATCCTAGCATTTTGGGAGGCCGAGGCGGGCAGATCACTTGAGGTCAGGAGTTCGAGACCAGCCTGGCCAGCATGGTGAAACCCCATCTCTACTAAAAATACAAAAATAAGCCAGCTGTAGTGGCAGGTGCCTACAATCTAGGCTACTTGGGAGGCTGAGGCAGGAGAATCACTTGAACCGGGGTGGCAGAGGTTGCAGTGAGCTGAGATCACGCCACTGCACTCCAGCCTGGGTGATAGAGTGAGACTTAGTCTCAAAAAAAAAAAAAAAAAGCCTAATTATAAGATGGAACCCGGTATGCTAGTATATATTTTTAACAGTCAGTTCATAGCAAACCAAGCCCTAGTTTGTTGTGTTTTCTAATTTCCATGGTGTAAATACTCCCACCATGACTCACCGTTCAAACTACCAAGATGAAGGCATTGAATGGTGAGTTGGGAAGAGAAATGTACGATCAATTCGAAAGCCGGTGTGAACTCAATTTCTGAACTGCTTCTACCAATCACTATTATTGAGGGACTAAATTTTCTTGGTTTTAGTTTAATTCTTTAGATTATTCAATCTTTCCCAGAGCTGTGTCTTTGCCCAAGACTTTATTGAACCTCAGATGTCTGACTAAGCTATACCTCAACTTTAGATCCTTTAACAGAAGGAAGAACATGAGGACCTGGGTGCGGTGGCTCACGCCTGTAATCCTAGCACTTTGGGAGGCTGAGGTTGGCAGATCACTTGAGGTCAGGAGTTCAAGACCAGCCTGGACCACATGATGAAACCCTATCTCTACTAAAAATACAAAAATTAGTTGGGCATGGTGGTGGGCACCTGTAATCCCAGCTACATGGGAGGGTAAGGCAGGAGAATTGCTTGAACCCAGGAGGCAGAGGTTGTAGTGAGCCGAGATTATGCCACTGCTCTCCAGCCTGAGTGACAGATCTAGAATCTGCCTCCAAAAAAAAAAAGGAATAACATGAGTATTATCATTCAAGTATTTCTGCAACTTTTTTTTCCCCCTGGTGCTGCAGCTTCTATTCATAAAGAATGGTGAGGAATACAACCAAGCTTTAAAATTGGTGTACTTGAGAGGTTTTGTTGTTGTTGTTTTTACAGGTAATTAACCATATGTTACACATTTTAATCTGCTTTTAAGTGCAAGAGAGATTGGCAAATGACTCAATAAAGAAAAGACTTCTGCTTAAATTGGATAAAATGGTTGTTTACTGGTGTTTATTGCTGTATTCCAAGTAGACAAGTAATCTGTGAATCCAGTTTAGTTTATTGGACAATAAATAGTACTGAGAACTTTTATCAGTGTTTGATTGTCAGGGTGCCCATTGAAATTGACTTCATACTTTAGGGAACTTTAATTTTATTGTACAGTATACCCTGTTAAAAAAAAAAAAACTTTGTCTTTCAGTATAAACCTATGACATTGCCTTGTGGCATTATTATCCCTGAAATGCTTTCTTGCTCTAAGATTTCTTCTATGCCATAGAGAAAAAAGGAACTTTTGGTTCCCTCCTATCTAATGCAGTTTTGGGTTTTTTTGTTTTGTTTTGTTTTGTTTTTTGTAAACTCTAAATATTTTCCATTGCCACCATCAACAATTCAAATAACAGTCTTACTGAGGGAAAGTCCATGATTAGAAATAGCTACTTCTTCAAAAATAAAGAACTTTGTATGTACATATCCACTTTGAAAATCTTGACCATTGTGCTCAGAAGAAGATACATGATTTTAACAAGGGTCACATTTAGAATACCAATAATGTCCTACTCCTGCAATAATTGGGACCAGGCCACTAAAAAGAAAGCAACTGATGTTTGGCCTTTCAGTATTTTCTATAACTATGATGCCTTGGTCCAAATTATCTAATAAATGCTTCTTCCTATTCTCCCAGCGCTAAGAGTCCATGGTCTCTTTATAAAGAAGAATCATATACATATAGATATTACCTGAATTTATATGGCATCCTCATGAGGTGAATCCCACATATGTCACTAGGATTCATTTGATTGCCCTAGTTTGATCCAATTCAAGTATTAATTCAGGCCAGGTGCAATGGCACATGCCTATAATCCATGCACTTTGGGAGGCTGAGGTGGGCAGATCACCTGAGTTCAGGAGTTTGAGGCCAGCCTGGCCAACATGGGGAAACCCCCATCTCTACTAAAAATACAAAAATTAGCCAGATGTGATGGCAGGCACCTGTAGTTCTAGCAACTTAGGAGGCTGAGGCAGGAGGATTGCTGGAACCCGGGAAGCAGAGGTTGCAGTGAGTAAGCCAAGATTGCACCACTGCACTCCAGCCTGGGTGACAAGAGCGAGACCCTGTCTCAATAGAAAAAAAAAAGGGCGGGGAGGGCCAATATGGGCCTAGAGCCTGCCATTCAGACTTCCACTTATTGTGGAGACCAAGGGCTGGCGGCAGGTTAGTCACAGGTGAAGGAAATGCAGTGAGCGAACCCAGCACTCTGTGAGGGCCCCGACCTCTCCTGACTGGGACCCAGGAGCTCAACAGGCAGTGACTGGCACCCCCTTCACCCTGGGCCGCCTTCCCTTCATCAACTCTGGGAACGTTACTCTGGGGGTTGCAGTTGGGGGTCAAGAAGAAAACCTTCACCCCAAATATCATCAATCAGAAGAACCCAAGGAAGAAGTAGCTGTCAAGAAGGAGAAACGTGAAAGGGACAGAGATGGACAGAGAGAGGTTCATGGACAGGGATGAGGCCGCCCAGAAGTGATCCAGTCCCACTCCATCTTTGAGCAAGGCCCAGCTGAAATAATGAAGAAAAAAGGGAACTGGGATAAGACAGTGGATGTGTCAGACATGGGACCTTCTCGTATCATCATCAAAAAAGAGAAGAAAGAGATGGATGAGGACACGAAACATCTCACCATGCTGGAGAAGGACGATTTCATCGATGACCCCAGGCTAAGGAATGACACTCGAAACATGCCTGTGCAGCTGTCATTGGCTCACTCGGGGTGGGTTTTTAAGGAAGAAAACGATGAACCAGATGTTAAACCTTGGCTGGCTGGCCCCAAGGAAGAGGTAGGTGTACCTACTATGAAACTGAAAGAGGAGCCACAAGGTGAGGAGGAGGAGGCCAAGATGAAGGCTCCTCCCAGAGCAGCCAGGAAGACTCCTGGGCCTCCCGAAGGACATACCCGTGGCAGAGCTGCTCAGGGAGCTGAGCCTCACCAAGGAGGAACTGCTGTTCCTCCAGCTGCCCGACAACTCTCCCTGGCCACCCACCACCCAGTCCATCAAGGCAGAGGTGCAGGGCGAGGATGGACCAGTGGTACTCATCAAGCAGGAGAAAGAGAAGGAAGCCAGGCTGGCAGAGATTGCTTCTATCCTAGCTGACCTGAGAGAGGGTCAGGTTGGCAAGCTGCCCATCCACAGATCCAAAAGAGTGCAACTCCTCCTGGGCAAGGTTACTCTGGACGTGACCATGGGAACCGCCTGCTCTTTCCTGCAGGAGAGGGTGTCTGTGGGCCTTGGAGGTAGGAACAGGGAGACATGTGAAGCACAAACTTGTGTGTTCCCCTGATTTTGAATCCTTCTTAGATCACAAACACTGGTAAAATGATCAGATGGAGGAGGATGGCGGGCGGCTGCTGTCTGCTCTAGACATTTTGTTCTCGAATCTCTGCAACCCAGGAGAGGCCAGTTGAGCCCACCCACTCCAGCATTTGGCAGCCATTGTCCCAGTTTCCCCCAGGGCCCACGGGGTTTCATCCCACAGCAACTGTGAATGGCACAGTGACCTTCCCACAGTGTGGAGATGGCACATCCTTGCTGCTGGGGACTTGTCCATGCTATTTGTTTTTGTATTTGTGTCTTAATCTCTTCAACTGACTGCATCCTCCCAAGGGAGGGGGGAGGATCTGTGGGAAGGTGCAGGCTTTTGGTGGCTGTTGGGGCATCAGGCAGGAAGTGTGAGGACTGCAGCTTTTGTTGGTGCTCCCTTCTTCCTCCCAGAGGCAGCGTAGGAGAGAGAGCAAGGATTGAGTCTGAGACTTAAGCATGGGGTCCCAGCTCATCAGTTTCTGGTTCTGTGTCCTCGGACAAACTACCTAACCTTTCTGAGCCTCCTGTTCCTCATCTAACAAAAATGGGGATGATACCTACTTCGCAGGGTTGACGTGAGGATTACATGGGATATTATAGATGAAAACGCCTTGCACAAGGCCAGAACCAGTAGCCACTCAATAAATGTTAATTTCCTTTTAAGTAAATAAATAAATATCAAGTGTTAATTCAAAGTCTCCACGAGAGCATTCTATGTTTTGGGGTTTTCATTTTGTTTTGTTTTAGAGACGGGGTCTCATTATTTCACCTAGACTGGAGTGCGGTGGCACAATCACAGCTCACTGCATCCTCGAATTCCTGGACTCAAAGGATCTTCCTGCCTCAG
Source organism: Rhinopithecus bieti (assembly GCF_001698545.2). Classification (NCBI taxonomy): domain Eukaryota; kingdom Metazoa; phylum Chordata; class Mammalia; order Primates; family Cercopithecidae; genus Rhinopithecus; species Rhinopithecus bieti. The sequence continues at coordinate 2,299,694 of NW_016805265.1, read as the reverse complement.
CCTCCTGAGTAGCTGGAACTATGAGCATGTGCTACCATACCTAGTTAATTTTTTTTAATCTGTAGACTGCCTCTGTGGACAGTTTTTTAAATTTTTTGTCAAAACGGGATCATGCTTTGTTGCCCAGGCTGGTCTTGAGTTCCTGGCCTCAAGTGTTCCTCCCACCTTGGCTGAGACAACAGGTGTGAGCCACTGCACCTGGTCAGCCTTCTATCTTTAAACAGGATCTGAATCTAGATTCATCAACTCATAAATATGTCCTCATTTTAAAATGATGGAATGATAGAAAGTGAAAGCAACAATCAAATCATATTTTCATTATTTCCAGAATGTGTTCAGCACAGTTAGGTCTGGAAAGGTTTTTGGGAAAGGTTGTGCAAGGTTGAATTTATTCATTCCTTCTAAATTGCAAGCAATTGTATGATTTACTTTTATACAAGCATCTGAAATGCTAAATTATGAAATCCCAGTGGCAGGATCATTGACAACTAGAAACTTGAGTTTATTTGCTTATGTGGTTTACTAAACTAAGCTAGAGAAATATAGTACAGTTATTTACTACTTAATATCAGCCAGAAAATGTATAGTGAGTTCATACTATACTAGATTCTGAGAGAGGATCAAATGTAAAACATACACCAGTCTCAAGGAACTTAAAATCTAGTAGGAATAATCATTATATTCAGCAATAAATGTTAATTGAGCACCTACTCTCTACCAGATACAGTACTAAGAGCTGGGAATAAGATTAAGTCATAATTCTTACCCATAAGGACCTCAAAGTTTAGTTGAGAGGACATTTGTAAAGAAGTAATTGTAACTATGATAGATACTTTCCTGGAAGTATGTGAAGGTTATAAGTGATGGCATAAAAGAGAATAATCAGTTCTGCTTGGAGGCCAAGGACTATAGCCAAGAAGACATGCCTTATTTGGAACTAAGAGTGAAAAACAATTTGAAATGTAGACTTGATATATACACAAGAATAAAAGACCATGGCACATTTGGGAAATCATGAGTATGACCAAAGAGTAACTGTTTGACTAAAGTTACTCTTTTGGTCAGAGAAAGGTAAAGTTTGAACAATAGGCTGGATTCATATCCTAGAGTTAAGAGTTTATTCAATATAGAACCATTGAAGAGTTTTTAAACAGGGGAATAATATCAGATTTGTATTCATGAAAAATTACTCCATTTATTCATCATATATTTATTGAGCCCCTATAATATACTAGGCATAGTTCTGGATGCTAGCGATCATCAGAAAAAAATATTGCCTTTTCTATAACTCCTCTTACCTAGGCAGCCAAGTTTTGTGCCCTGAGCCCTAGCTCCTTTCCTGTGCTCAACTGAGTGAATCAGGGTTAGGAACCTCACCAAAGGTAGACAGTCCATAGATGGTCAGTGAACTATGAGCTAATATAGCAGAGGAAACCAGTTTTTTGTTTGTCTGTTTTTGAGATAGGATGTCCCTCTGTCACCCAGGCTGGAGTGCAGTGGTGCTATCGTGGCTCACTACAGCCCCATCCTCCTGGGTTCAAGCAATCCATCTACCTTAGTTAGCCTCCCAAGTAACTGGGACTATAGGCACGCACCACCATGCCCAGCTGACTTTTTATTTTTTTTGTAGAGACAGCCTGTTGTGCAGGCTGGTCTCAAACTCCTGGGCTCAAGTGATTCTCCTATTTCAGCCTCCCAAGGCTCTGGGATTACAGGCATGAACCACCATGCCTGACTGGAAACCAGTTCTTCAGATAAGAGAGTGCAGCAGATAACATTTAAAGAAGTAGAGACCAGGTTGAAATGAACAGCTTTACAGTAAGATTAAAGTGATATGCTTCATTTAGTGAACTTACTAAAGATAACAGAAACCTCATTAATTCATATTATATATATATAGAGAGAGAGAGAGAGAGAGAGAGAGAGAGCGCATCTGAAATGCTAAATTATTAAATCCCAATGGCAGGATCATTGACAACTAGAAACTTGAGTTTATTTGCTTACGTGGTTTACTAAACTAAGCTAGAGAGAGAGAGAGAGAGAGAGAGAGAGAGAGAGACAGAGTCAGGTGCAGTGGCCCACACCTATAATCCCAGTACTTCGGGAAGCCAAGGTGCGAGGATCACTTGAGTCTAGGAGTTTGAAACCAGCCTAGGCAACATAGGGAAGCCCTATCTCTATTAAAAAAAAAAAAAAAATTAACTAGGCATGGTGGCACAAGCTTGTGGTCCCAGCTACATAGGAAGTTGAGGCAGGAAGATCATTGGAACCCGGAGCTCAAGGCTGCTGTGAGCTGTGATGGCACCACTGCACCCGAGCCTGGGTGACAGAGAGAGATCCTGTCTCTAAAAAATTTCTTAAATGCACTCACATACACTAAACCAAGGGGAAATAAGGTTTTAAAGCAGTAATTCCATCTATCATTGTTTTCTTGGTCATTTTTCCATGGAAAACTATTTTTGTATTCAAAGTCAACACTCATTCTCTTATATATTTACATTCAAAAGTGAAGACCTTAACTGGAATTAACTTGAAACATTTATAGAAAATTAGATGCAACCATAAACAAACTAAGAGATTTTACCACAAATAATGATGTAGAGGCAGGTAGTCTGCAAGGTCAGAATCATGCCTTCAGAAGCAGCAATTTTAAGTGAGACCTGAATCTCCTATACTCAAAGGTCTCGCATTAGTCAGCATTCTCTAGAGGGATAGAACTAATAGTATATATACATATACATATGTATGTATACACATATACATATATACACACACACATACATACATATATATATATATGAGTTTATTAACTAGTGTTAACTCATACAATCACAAGGTCCCACAATAGACCATCTACAAGCTAGGAGCAAGGAAGCCAGTCCGAGTCTCAAAGCTGAAGAACCTGGAGTCCGATGTTCGAGGGCAGGAAGCATCCAGCACAGGAGAAAGATATAGGCTGGGAGGCTAAGCCAGTCTGGACTTCTCAGGTTTTTCTGCCTTCTTTATATTCTCTGACAGCTGATTAGATGGTGCCCACCCAGATTAAGGGTGGGTCTGCCTTCCCCAGCCCACTGACTCAAATGTTAATCTCCTTTGGCAACACCCTCACAGACACACCCAGGGTCAATATTTTGCATCCTTCAAGCCAATCAAGTTGATACTCAGTATTAACCATCACAAGTTTCATTTCAAGATTAATAATATCCTTGTCCATTTAATCATTAAAAAGAATGCTTATTATCTGTCAACTTTTACTCTAAGTGCTTTATATGTATTAACTGATTTACTCCACACAAAAATCCTATAAGTACCTATAAATGCTATTATTGTTCCTTTTTTCTTTCTTTCTGAGATAACATCTGGCTCTGTCACCCAGGCCGGAGTGCAGCAGCATGATCTCGGCTCACTGCAATTTCCTGCTCCTGGACTCTAACCATCCTCCCACCTCAGCCTCCCGAGTAGCTGGGACTACAGGAATACACTACCACATCCAGCTAGTTTTTTTGTATTTTTTGTAGAGATGGGGTTTTGCCATGCTACCCAGGCTGGTCTCGAACTTGTTAGCTCAAACGATCTGCCCATCTCAGACTCCCAAAATGCTGGGATTACAGACATGTCTAGCCTCCTATTTTAAATATGAGAAAATTGGCCTGGCACAGTGGCTCATGCCTATAATCCCAACACTTTGGGAGGCCGAGGTAGGAAGATTACTTGAGCCTAGGAGTTTGAGACCAGCCTGGGCAACATGGCGAAAACTCATCTCTACAAAAAATTAGCTGGGCATGGTGGCATGCACCTGTAATCCCAACTACCTGGGAGGCTGAGGTAGGAGGATCACTTGAGCCAGGGAAGTTGAGGCTGTAGTGAGCCGAGATCGCACCACTGCACTCCAGCCAGGGTGACAAAGTGAGACCCTGTTTCAAAAAAAAAAGGGGGCGGGCATGGTGGCTTATGCCTGTAATCCCAGCACTTTGGGAGGCCGAGGCGGGCGGATCATGAGGTCAGAAGTTCAAGACCAGCCTGGCCAATATGGTGAAACCCCATCCCTACTAAAAATACAAAAATTATCCAGGTGTGGTGGTGCACACCTATAGTCCCAGCTGCTCAGGAGGCTGAGGCAGAAGAATCGCTTCAACTCAGGAGGCAGAGGTTGCAGTGAGCCGAGATCGTGCCACTGCACTCCAGCCTGGGTGACAGAGTGAGACTCCATCTCAAAGAAAAAAATAAAAGGAAAAAAAAGGAGAATTTAATTTGATTACCAGATTGTAAATGGCAAATCTGGAATGTGAACCCAAGCATTCTGACTTATATTCTTAACCACGGTTATACTCCCTCTATTCTCTATGGAGAATTTATCAACTTAATTTAGTCAAATTTGGTTATCAGTACCAGGCTTATGGAAATTTAAATGTCAGTTAACTGCTGTATAACGATGAATCAAAATCTATTTATTCCATGATCACCTTTTTTTCAGAAAAGTAGTTGCAACATTACTTGAATGACAACTTTGGGATCACATTTTACTACTTCTCTTTCATTGATTTGTCCCAAATTCCTGCCTTTGCCATGGGACCCTAAGCAGTTGACAAACTGTGAGCCTCAGTGTCATCATTTATAAAATAAGATTAGTGATACCTTACTCATTTGAGAATTAGATGAGATAAAATATACAAAGCATTTGGTGCAGTGCTTTTTCACTCAGATAACTACTGTTGCATTCCATTGCCTGATGTATCAAATCCAAACTTTTGCCTAGCTTTCAGAGTCTCCCTAGAAATGGTTAGATCCCACTCATCTTGATTTATTTCTTGCCTTACTTGATATATAAACTTTCTTCTGTCTCTGTTCCTCTTGGGACATACACACCTTTCTTTTCCTCTGTTCTTCATTATCCACATCTTTAAGACCTAGTTTAAGTTCAGTCTTCTCCGTGAAAGCATCTCCAGTTAAACTCATATTGTTTCTTCCCTTTTTTGAACTCCTGTTGAAGTTATAATAGATATTACATTGTGTGACATTTCACAGATTCTTTGATATATGCTAGGTTTCTCTTTCCATCTAGATTCTAAGCTCCTTGAGAAGACAGATCATGTCTTAATATTTTCTGTGTCTCCCCAGAGGATCTAACAGAGTATCATAACTATTGTTCTATGAGATCTAATGAGCTCATAGGTGTTGTTCAACAAATACTTATTACCTGATTGAAGAAAATAAGCTCCTAAAAATACCTTATAATATTATATAGGTCTTTGTCAGTGTGTTTTTATAACACTGTTAATACTTAATCCATATTGTAGTCACAGAAAATAGGTAGAACAGATATTATCTTCATTTTTTAGGTAATAACACTGAGTTTAAATTACATTGTGGCTTGCCCAAGGATTCTTGATAAGTAGCATTATTGACCCCACCCCCAACCCCTGCCATTCCAGTCCATTGTCCATTCTCTATCAGGCTGCCAAAATATTTTTTTTTTTTCCTTTTGAGACAGGGTGTTGCTCTGTCACGTAGGCTGGAGAGCAGTGGCACAATCATAGCTCACTGCAGCCTCGACCACCTGGGCTCAAGCCCACCTCAGCCTACTGAGTAGCTGGGAATATAGATATGCACCACCACACCCAGCTAATTTTTCCATTTTGGGTAGAGACGAAGTTTCGCCATGTTCCCAGTCTGGTCTCAAACTCCTGGACTCAACCAGTCCTCCCGCCTCAGCCTCCCAAAGTGCTGGAATTACAGACATGAGCCAGTGTGCCAGTAATATTTTCAAATCAAAGATGAGATTGCATCACTCCCTTTTTTAAAACCTTCCAACACTTTCCCATTTTACATAGAATGAAATCCTGCAAAACCCCCACATTCACTATACTCCAGGTATAGTGGCCTTCTTGAGCTTCAGCAGTCTTAGTTTGCCAAGCTTGTTGCTAGTCTGGGGCCTCTGCACTTGAATGTTCTACCCCTGGAACTTTACATGGCTTGCTCCTTCTTGCCCTTGAAATCTCAACTCAAATATCACCTCCTGAGTGAGAAAGTAACACCTATGTAAATTAACTCTCCTCCCTTGTCACACTTCATCATATCATCCTGTTTTATTTTCTCTATGGCACCTATTAATATCTCAAGTTAGGCCGGACATGGTAGCGCATGCCTGTAATCCCAGCACTTTGGGAGGCCAAGGCAGGTGGATCATGGATCACTTGAGCTCACAATTTTAAGGTAAGCCTGGCCAACATGATGAAACCCTATCTCTGCTAAAAGTACAAAAAGTTAGCTGGGCGTAGTGGTGCACGCCTGTAATCCCAGCTACTCTGGAGGCTGAGGCACAAGAATAGCTTGAACCCAGGAGGTGGAGGTTGAAGTGAGCCAAGATCGCACCACTGTACCCCAGCCTGTGCAACAGAGCAAGATTATATCTCAAAAAATATATATCTATATCAAATTAGCTTGTTTATATATTTGTTACTTGTATATTGTCTATCCCCTGTAGAATGTTGGCCTCATACAACCAGAGTTTTTTGCAACAGAGCAAGATTCTATCTCAAAAAATATATATCTATATCAAATTAGCTTGTTTATATATTTGTTACTTGTATATTGTCTATCCCCAGTAGAATGTTGGTCTCATACAACCAGAGTTTTTATCCTATTCACATCTGTATTCCCAGTCCCTAATAAAGTACCTGACACATGGTAGAGTCTTAATAAATATTTATTAAATAAAATAGCTAAACCCAAACTAGACTAAAACTATGGCTTTTTTGTTCCTAATCCAGTGTACTTCCCATGAACATTTAATTTTTCCTACTTTTTGTGAAAGCACTTATACGTTTGGAACTACAGTAAGAATTGATGTTCAGAACAATGACATTAAGATGTGCTGGAGGATTCTCTATTATCAAAGAAAATTTTTATTCAGTTCAATAAGCTAAACTAATTAAAGCAGGGATATCATGGCATATTATTATATTAATACATTTAGAAAGATTTCCAAATAAAAAGACTTTCTGCTTTTTCTTTAGTTAACTAGAAAATTAAATTAACTCAGAGCTCTTTATTCCCCAAAAGTCCTTGTTAATTAGGATTGTTCTATAAATCTCTATTATTAGCAGAGTTCATCATCTGTTTTATTGCCCTGTTTATTAGGGCAGCCTGAGCAGGGTGTCTTTGCTCATATCCTGATATGTGTGTCCTAGTGAAAAGAAAAGCATTTCCGGATTCTCATTTTTTCTCTATTCCTTGATATAGGCGTACTTCATGCTGTTAGTGTAACAATTTAGTTTCCTTCTATCAGTTCTCTATATAAAACTGGAATGATATTATTGACCTGGCTATTAAGCAAAATAATTAAATTTAAGGTCTGCTTAAAAGCATTAGTGCTTTGTGATGTTGTTTATAACAGAAGATTGAAAATAGCCTAAAAGTCCATTAGTAAAGGATTGGTTAAATAAATTATAGTATATCCATGTAGTGGACTATTATGCTGCAATAAAAAATAATGAGGACATTCTCTTTTTACCAATATAGAAAGATATCCAGTATTTTAAAATATAATCCAGAGTAGCCTAGATAGTATGATACCTTTTTTTGTGTAGGTGAGGGGAGGAAAAAAATAAGAATGTAGTTTATTGTATATGCATAGAAAAATTCTGGAAGGATATATAAGAAAGCAATAACAGTGATAAACAGATTGGGAAGTAGAGGAGCAGAAACCAGCTGAATGGGAGAGATGAGCAGAGAGAGATTTTCTAGTATAGCTTTTCATATGTTTTATATTTTTGAATCATACGAATGCATTACCTACTCAAAAAGTTAAATTAAAAACAAGCACAACTAAAAGTAATATGTGGCCAGGTGTGGTACCTCAGCCCTGTAATCCCAGCACTTTGGGAGGCCAAGGTGGGCAGATCACTTGAGGTCAGGAGTTCAAGACCAGCCTGGCCAACATGGTGAAACCCAGTCTCTACTAAAAATACAAAAATTAGCCGGGCATTGTGGCACGCACCTGTAGTCCCAGCTACTCAGGAGGCTGAGGAAAGATATCGCTCGAACCTGGGAGGTGAAGGTTGCAGTGAGCCAGGATCGCGCCACTGCACTCCAGCCTGGGCAACACAGCGAAACTCCATCTCAAAAAAAAAAAAAGTAATATGCGATTCTGTACTGAATTCTCTACTGGATTAAACATATTGCTATAAAATACATTAGGACAATTAAGAAAATTGGACTGGACTATAGATTAGATTAAAATGTTGTGTTCTGTGTTTATCAACTATAACCTGGCTAACAGAATATCATTACTCTTAGGAAATACACACTGAAGTATTAAGGGATAAAAGGCATAATATATACCACAAATGCTAAAAAAGTTTGAAAGAATAAATAATGTTATATTATATAGGTATTTATTTATATATTTTTGTTATAACTATATTAAATTATATAGTAAGAGACAAGACAGAGTGATATTGTATATTTATCATATCATGTTGTTAAACATATATAATATCGATATATATATATAGAACATATATATATATATATATAGCAAACATGATATATATACTGAGATTCTGACATAATAGTATGATTATATCTTAACAATATATACATATCATATAACTTATTAGGACTGAGATCATCATTATGTCAAGGATGCTGGGATTACCAGGCAGTGAATATATATATATATATTATAAGTTAGTTATATGGAGGAATGAATCAACTAAATGTGGGCAAAATGTTACAAAAATGGTAAATCTGGAAGTAAAGAATGTTCGCATCAAGATTCTGTCTGCCTATTTTTCTGGGAACTTTTTCTGTTCAATGTAAGACATATTTCTAAATAGTTTTTAAAAACAAGCAAACAAAAAACATTTTTAAATACTATGGAGGATTACCTTATTAATAACCAAATGGCCAAGGATACAGAAGCTCTTAAAAGATAGTGAAAGTGGTGCGGTTTATATACATAGTCATAGCTTTTCACTTTCCTTGGAGAAAGTTGTTCCATCAACATATTTCTGTTTACTCCATGCCTCATTTGACTGAAATGCTGGGTCAGAGGCAGTGCAGGGGTAAGTGACTGCATTTTAACTCTTGAGGGTTGAAAACACCTATAGGCCAAGTGTGGTTGGACTCAAAGTCTCTGGGGTTGTTCAGGAGGCTGAGGCCAGTGGAGATCATTGAAGGCCGAGGGCTCCAAGCACAACAAGCACCGGAGAGCAGAGAGAGCCCAGACCTCCATCATCCGACAGAAAAAAATTTTTTTTTAAATTAGCCCAGGCATGTTGGCTTTTTACTTGTTAGTCTAGCTGCTCCAAGGAGGCTAGAACCAGGAGGACTCATTTTATGCCCAGGGAGGTTCTCGCATAGCCGGCAGTGAACCATGATCAACACTGGCCACCCTCCTAGCCTGGGAAAGGAAAGCAGAGCAAGACTTTACTTCAATTTGAAAAAGAAAGAGGGAGGAGGGAGGGGGGGAACTAGGGGTGGAGGGGGAACAGAGAAGGGGAAGGGGGAGGGAGAGGGAAGGGAGAGGAGAGGAGAGGGAGAGGGAGAGGGAGAGGGAGAAGAAAGGAAGGAAAAGCAAGAGAAAGAGAAAAGAAAGAAAAACACCTGCCTACCTGCCTTTCAACCTGCTGGATCAGCCTCAGTTGTATCTTTTCAACAGTTTAGGACATTAACAAAACAGTAACAATGTGACATTTCAAAAATACTTTGAACAAAGTTTTCTAAGGATATTGTGAGATTGTGTGAAATATATAGTTAATTTGGTGGAGGTAAACCTGAGGAAACATTTAATTGTTTGGACTTGAATGACTGGATTTTTATTATTGTTCAGTTAGATATTGTGGCATTTTTAGAAACTTAACCATCTCTACTATAGTTGACTTTCATTATAGATGCATGAAGATGTTTTTATTCTAACTAGATTGGCCTCTTAAGTGATTAGATAGTGAAGCTTGTCTCATATTTAAGTGAAGAGTAAATTATTCGTATGAAGTGTCTAGAGAATGCCTAAAATGGATTATTTTGTATTCTAGGTAAGCTGAATTTTATTGTTTTGAATGAAGGCATGCTGCAGTCTTATCTAATAAATGACACAAAACAAATCTATTATCAACTGAATTGTTAATGTTTGTTTCCTGTCTGCTTGGGGAAACTTATGATTTAGTGGTTTTTTAGAAATCCAGAAAATAGGAATAATAATTATTCCCAACCCTTTTCCTTCTCAGTTTACAAAAAGTTTGTGAAGAATTGAGAAATAAATGCTATGAATAATCTTAAGCTCTTAGGTAGAAGTACTTGATCAAAACTAACCGGGTCATTTTTTTACAATTAGGGCAGAAAGCTAGTTTTTACTAATTGTTCCGACAGCTACTCCAGGCTCATTTCATGCCTAAGAAAACTAGGTCCCAGTGAGAGTCATGTGAGTGTCTTAGGCTTCATTGGTTGAATAACATCCATACCTGTAAGTGTATATTCAGATTTAGTGAATGTACTTCTGTGTTCATATAATAAATTTCCTAGAATAGCCATGGAATAGGTCATGCTGGTGAAAACTGTTAGTTTTGTGACTTTTTTTTTTTTGAGACTGAGTTTCACTGTCGCCCAGGCTGGAGTGCAGTGGCATGATCTCTGCTCACTGCAACCTCCGCCTCCCAGATTCCAGTGATTCTCGTGCCTCAGCCTCCCAAGTAGCTAGAATTACAGGCACATGCCACCATGCCCAGCTAATTTTTGTATTTTTAATAGACACAGGGTTTTACCATGTTGCTGAGGCTAGTCTTGAATTCCTGACCTCAAGTGATCCACCCGCCTCGGCCTCCCAAAGTGCTGGGATTACAGGCGTGAGCCACTGCCTGGCCGTGACTTTTCATAATAGCTCTGTAAACCAGCTTAAGTCATTTGAAAATCAGAGCATACTAAAAACATAATAAAACATAAATATTATTAAATATTTTTTAGTCTTCTGTGACAAGGAGCACATTTTGGGATCTTAAAGATTTTTCAGTGTCATCATTTTGAAAGGAGTTCTTGTAGTTCTTTAGATAATAGAAAATAATGAAAACTGAGTTTATGACACATCTTTTGCATATGTGGTATTCTTATATACTTATCTATACTGATAAGTATAAAAAGGTAGAAAATGATTATACTTTGTATTTCAGGAAATTGAACTTCATATGACAACTAAGGATAAAGTATCTCAATGATGTGTGTGTATGTGTATATATATATATATATAT